>NC_053497.1:159025972-159135681 GCF_905171775.1 Rana temporaria
GTCCACCACCAGCACTATTGCCTCTAGATGCAGAGCCTGCTTGCCCTCGTTACTCTCTGCCTCTCTTTGTTGTCCTTCCAGACATTATAATGGCCTGCAGAGGACAAAGTCAGTACACACACCTCGTAGCTTTAGGTGCAAACTGCAGAGGACACGTGCAGTACACACCAAGTGGGTTTAGATGCAAATTAATGAGCAGCACACTAGCACTATGCACCAAGTGGGTTTATTGGCAAAGTAATGAGCAGCACACTAGCACTATGCACCAAGTCGGTTTATTTGAAAAGTAATGAGCAGCACACTAGCACTATGCACCAAGTGGGTTTAGTTGCAAAGTAATGAGCAGCACACTAGCACTATGCACCAAGTGAGTTTAGATGCAAAGTAATGAGCAGCACACTAGCACTATGCACCAAGTGGGTTTAGGTGCAAAGTAATGAGCAGCACACTAGCACTATGCACCAAGTGGGTTTAGTTGCAAAGTAATGAGCAGCACACTAGCACTATGCACCAAGTGGGTTTATTTGCAAAGTAATGAGCAGCACACTAGCACTATGCACCAAGTGGGTTTATTTAGAAAGTAATGAGCAGCACACTAGCACTATGCACCAAGTGGGTTTAGTTGCAAATGAATGAGCAGCACTCTTGCACTATCCACCAAGTGGGTTTAGTTGCACTGAGCACACGGGCAATACAACACGTTAGAACACTGCAGCTAGCTCAATCACAAAGTAATGAGCAGCACACTAGCACTATGCAACAAGTGGGTTTAGTTGCAAATGAATAAGCAGCACTGTTGCAATATCCACCAAGTGGGTTTAGTTGCACTGAGCACATGGGCAATACAACACGTGAAAACACTGCAGCGAGCACAATCACAAAGTAATGAGCAGCACACTAGCACTATGCAACAAGTGGGTTTAATTGCAAATGAATGAGCAGCACACTTGCACTATCCACCAAGTGGGTTTAGTTGCACTGAGCACACTGGCAATACAACAAGTGAGAACACTGCAGCTAGCGCAATCAACTGCCTGACAGATTAGGAAGAACTAATCTAACTAAACTATACAGTGTATAAATATATGTACAACTCCTGGGATGTATATATATCCTCTACACACTTTAAATTTAACTAACTAGCCTGCCTGCTCTATTTACCTAGAAAAAATACAATCTCTCTCTCTCTCTCTCTGTCTGAACTGGAACAAGCCCGGAACACACTACACGAGGCCACCCTGCAGGCGGCCTTTTATAGTGTGGGGCGTGTGCTAAAGCCCTGATCCATAATTGGCCAACGCCACCCTGGCTTTGGCCAATTACGGCTCTCTTTACTGACAGCGCTGTGATTGGCCAAGCATGCGGGACATACAGCATGCTTGGCCAATCATCAGCGCGCAATGCCGCAGTGAATTATGGGCCGTGGCGCGTCACTCGAATTTGGCGCGAACTACCCGTTTTGTTCGTATTTCAACGAATGGTCGAACATACGATGTTCGAGTCGAACATACGTTCGACTTGAACACAAAGCTCATCCCTAACTACTACCTACATTAAGAGAACAAGCCAGTATATATGATGAGAATGAGATCATATTAGATTCACCGGTGCAATTCTCAACACCAATCAGAACAGGTCGTGGTAAATCAAGAGGCGGAATTAATAGAGAGAACCAACACTCTAATCAACAGAAAACCACATATCAGATACCGGTCCTGAAGAAATTCAAACCATTAAGGACCTATCAAGATGAGTATGGTAATGCCCTACCACCATGTCCTTTTTTAGGGCGAGGAGGAGGGGGAGCACAAAGGAGGGGCGGGGCTACCCACCACGCAGGGGGAAACCCCAACAATACCCTACAGCTCAGTACAGGAACCAGGAATGGAGGGAACCCCAACCGCCAAACCAATGGGTGAGGGATCATATTCCATATCAAGAACGAAGAATCAGAGGGTGCAGGGCCGGACAGAGGATGCAGAAAAAGAAGAAGACAGCAGGAATAGGAGGAATCTTCAACCTGAGCCCAGTAGAACTAACACACAAAGAGCTCAATATTCTGAATTTAGGTTTAAAGTGTGGGATGAAAAAGCCGGTGAATAAGTTTAATGTATTTATAGATATACATAAGTACATTCGAAAACTGAACATCAAAAAGTACTTTGTGGGCAGCACCCCACACGTGGTAACCAATTCCTTAAACCATGAAAGTATAAAAAATAGTGGATTAAAAAAAAGATCTCTATTCAACCCCTTGAATAACCCTAACCACCAAGTGGAGGTATTCAAGGGTTTGGTATTACGGAATCTGGATCATTTAAAACCTAAAAAGAATATTAATATAAGACATATACAAGAAGGCATTGATATGCTGGAAAAACGAAAGGATATCATCATAAGACCGGCAGACAAAGGAGGAGGGGTGGTGATTCTAACTAAGGATTTCAACCACGGTCAAATTATGGACATGTTGACAGATACAGCTACATATAAATTGCTAGATTAAGATCCTACCCAATCTTATAAAATACAGCTAAGAGTGTTGGTGAACATTGGCTCACGGTTGGGGGTACTAACACCAAAAGAAAGGAACTACTTGATACCAGCTAGTAGCAAGGTACCAACTATCTATACACTGCCAAAAATACATAAAGACCCCAGTAACCCACCAGCTAGACCGATTGTAAACAGTATCGATTCTGTCTCGTCTAGAATGGGGCAGTACCTTGACACATTCTTACAAAAAAGTGTAAGAATGACAAAGTCATACCTAAAAGACACCAAGGACCTTCTAATCTGTCTCCAAAACATCACTCTCACAGAGGACCAACCACTCCTCCTTGTAACAGCAGATGTTTCATCACTCTACTCCATTATACAGCTTGAATTGGGTATTGAGCCAAAGAAAAGATCTACCTCATAACCAAAAGGTGTTCATTGGACACGCTCTTGACTTTTGTTTGTCCCATAACTATTTCTGGTACGCCAGCCATTTTTATTCACAAAAAAGCGGAGTGGCTATGGGTGCTAAATTTGCACCTAGCATTGCCAACCTCTTTATGGCTGAGTGGGAGGACAGAGTAATTTTTAAGGACAGAAGAGCGGAGTTAATCTTCTGAGTGAGTGAGTGAAAAACTTATATAGCGCAACACATGCGAACTGAATCGCCTCTGGGCGATTCTATAAATGTTTTATTGATGATTTATTTTTTATTTGGGCAGGTTCAGCAGATTCCTTACAGGATTTTTTATACACTCTCAATAATAATAATACCAATATAAAATTAACCTCTGTATTCCACAACACTGAAATTTATTTTTTGGATGTGACTATCGGCAAGGATCAAAATTGGAAACAAAGGTGTTCTTCAAGCCTACAGACAGAAATAGCTACTTACCTACGACCAGCGGTCACCATCCTCTCTGGATTAAAAACATCCCCAAGGGACAAATAATGAGAGTGAAGAGAAATTGTTCCGAAGAAGCAAATTTCCTTACACAATCTAGAATTCTTACCGAAAGGTTCGAGGCTAGAGGATACAATCCACTCATTATGGAGAAACTAGTAGAAGAAATAAGAAGCATACCCAGAGAATCCTGCTTACAAACTAAACCAATCTCCAATGTTCCAACTACCAATACTGAAGAGTGGGGATTTATCTCACAGTTCCACACTCAATACAAAGAAGTGGAAGCTATTTTTAATCAACATTGGCATATTCTTTTACTAGATAAAAAATTGAGTTCAGTACTTCCACCCAAACCACAATTTATCTACAGGAAAGCACCAAATAATGGAGATAGAATAGTGAAGAAGGTACTGGATCCTCCCACTAGGCCCCAGTCCTTCTGGAACCAAAATGTTTTTTTTGCCTGTAGAAAATGCAAGGCATGCAAACAAGTTTCAAAAACCACCAGAGGCCGTGATAAGTTCTCATCTCCTGTTAATAATCAAGAATTTGATATTGAACAGTTTATTACGTGTAACAGCGAGTATGTAGTATATGCCTTAAAATGCCCTTGTGGTCTTTTGTATATAGGACGCACTAAGAGGAAATTGAAAATACGCATACTAGAGCATATCAACAATATTAAAAGGTTACAAGGACCACAACGTGTCTTTACATTATAAACTGACGCACAATCAGGATCCCTCCGGTCTGCAGTTTTGGGTTGTGGAGCACCTGGCACAAAACTGGAGGGGCTCTCATAGGGTTCGGGATTTATCTAAACGCGAAACGCGCTGGATTTTCTAACAGAATCATTAGCCCCAAAAGGCCTCAATATTGAATTAGATACTAACTGCTTTATTAGTGACACATGATTTTAAACGCATTTATATTTAGGTATGTTTTACATATCCATGTCACCTCATTTATCTTAAACTATCTTGAACTTATAGACAGATCCTAGTAAACATTATACATAATTTCATAGGATTATATTTTGTTCTGTTGAATTTACATAGTAACATATGACATACAGGGGCAATTGGC
The DNA here is from genome assembly GCF_905171775.1 of Rana temporaria. Lineage (NCBI taxonomy): Eukaryota > Metazoa > Chordata > Amphibia > Anura > Ranidae > Rana > Rana temporaria. The sequence goes on from NC_053497.1 coordinate 159,030,468, forward strand.
TATTGTTGGGAAGGTACATACATTTTGATTAAGGACCAATATGACCATTAGTCCAGATTTCATATGATGCAATAACTGCTGTGCTATATCTTTATTGCTTAATATAGCATGCTTTGAACAATGTTCATCTTTTTATATATTTTTTATTTATTTTTTATGTGTTTAATATAACGCTCTTTTATATGTTTAATATAACATGTTTTTATGCTTAGGTTTTAACATTTAGTTTTATGGATCTTATGACATGATTTTTAATGTAATGTGATATTTATAGTTACTGTATGCCCGCTTTTTAAATGTGAAATCGGGGACGCATCTGGTGTCATAACTATGAATGCGCCCGGATCACATTGAGATTGTATTGTGAATAGAGCCCCTTCCGCCCTCAGTCTGGCAGTAGCCTCAGAGTAATTACTGCGACTGTGCGGATAGAGGCGGCTCCGCTCACTTTCGCCCACATCCTGGCGTCATCCTCAACGGCATAAGTGCGCCTGCACAGGAAAGACGTCCATGGTCTGGCAATATCTTCAATGGCGCAAGTGTGCCTGCGCAGGAAAGACGCCAATGGGCGGGGGAAGGGAACGTGCAGGGCTATTTTAACTGGCCGGCGATAGGTGGTGTCACGCCCTTAGACAAAGTCAGCCAATGACGAAACGCGTCAGGGCGTGACCACCATCACACAACCAGATGCACTGTAACCTCTCCAGGATCAGTAACAGGAAAAGCCAGCTAAAGCACCTTTTGCTGTGATGACGATTGGAGACAGGACACAGGCACAGTAACTTGTACATGCTTGATATTGTTTACCTTGTGGTACGCATATTTTGTAAGGGGACCTGTGGGGTTGAATAAACTTTATTTAAATGGTATCGCACTATATGAGTTTATTTCCCTTTTTATGCGATCATGATGGTGTCCAAAACAATTTAACCAGTGGAGAGTACAATCCCAGGACAGATGCAGTTGTGTATTCAAGGCTTACTTTACTCCTAGGTTCGGTGAGTGCATCCCCAAAAGGGGAGAATAACCCCCCCCCCACGTGGTGAAACACCCCCCTTGGTGATAAGGAGCACTTGTTAATGAAGACACTGATTAACCACTCTCTGTCCATCTGCACTTTCATTGAACTTTTCATTAAGTTTTTTCAAACTGGGGTTTGGAAATAGCGCTGCTGCAGTAATATACTGGACTCTGTGACTTTTATTATTTGTTTCCTTTTTTTACAGTTTTTTTGTTGTTTATTGTTTTTTTAATCATTGATTTTCATCCACCCTGGCTCTGTGCAATTCTATTGCACAGAGAAGGTAGGTATAGACATGTTTTTTATTAAAAAAAAAAAAATTACAAATCATTTTAAATTCATGCTAGTTTTGATGAACAGCTGCACAAAATATAAACATTTAATAAATATTATTTATTACATTAAAAAAAAAAATTACATAAATGTATAAAAAAAACTGCAGCAGACACCATTTTATTCTCCAAGGCTTCTGCTTTCAGAAAATATATGATGATTGGCAGGGCTTTTTTTCTCAGAAAAAAAGTGCAGGAACTCACCCTCTCTGTCCAACTCTCCGCCCCAACCACGCCCAAACTCCACCCTGGCCATGCCCAAACCCTGCCCCCAGCCACACCTTCCTTAGAGGAGAGCATTACAGCAGCACTAAAAGATTGTTATGAGTTAAGGCTTAGAACTGTGTATCACATAAGGCAAATTCCCCCCCAGCTTACCTCTCTGTACAAATCCCCCAGCTCCCCTCATCACAAATTGCCCCAGCTCCCCCTCATCACAAATCCCCCCAGCTTCCCTCTCATCGCAAATCTCCCCAGCTCACCTCTCATCGCATATCCCCCAGCTCCCCTCTCATCACATCCCCCCAGCTCCCCTCTCTGTACAAATCCCCCCAGCTCACCTCTCTGTACAAATCCCCCCAGCTCCCCTCTCTGTACAAATCCCCCCAGCTCCCCTCTCTGTACAAATCCCCCCAGCTCCCCTCTCATCACAAATCCCCCCAGCTCACCTCTCATCACAAATCCCCCCCAGCTCACCTCTCATCGCAAATCCCCCCAGCTCCCCTCTCATCGCAAATCTCCCTAGCTCACCTCTCATCACAAATCTGCCCAGCTCACCTCTCATCACAAAGCTCACCTCTCATCACAAATCCCCCCAGCTCACCTCTCATCACAAATCCCCCCAGCTCACCTCTCATCACAAATCCCCCCAGCTCCCCTCTCATCGCAAATCCCCCAGCTCCCCTCTCATCACAAATCCCCCCAGCTCCCCTCTCATCACACATTGCCCCAGCTCACCTCTCATCACAAATTGTCCCAGCTCACCTCTCATCACAAATCCCCCCCGCTCACCTCTCATAACAAATTGCCCCACAGCTCCCCTCTCATCACAAATCCCCCCAGCTCACCTCTCATCACAAATTGCCCACACACATACTTTCTCAGCTCGCCTCTCCTCACAAATTCCCCCAAGCTCTCCTTTGTGTACAATGTTCTCCCCTCTGCTAAACACACATATAAACTTTACCTCTTGATTCCCCCTCCCCCACATACTTTAATAGTGCACTCCTCTCTGAACGAACTCTGTCTCTGCAAAAGTTCTCCCTCGATTTTTAACAGTGACAGGTCCCAAGCAGAGGCAGCTCTTTAATTAGGCAAATTAGGCGATCGCCTTAGGCCTCGTCCACAGAAAGGGCCTTGTGTGATTGCCTAATTTGCCTAATTGCCTTTCAGGTTAGTGTGTGTGTGTGGGGGAGTCGGGACTCGCAAGCGGTGGGCGCGCTGCACACAGACGCAGACAGACAGAGCTGACACAGCTGAGCCGCATACGTTCTGTTTTAATGCATTTGTTTCTCTGTAGATATATTTTTTTGTAGACATGGAACAGATGGGAGACTGGATAAGAGATGCTGATCAGCACAAACCTGTAACTTTTTGTTCTCTTCATTTTCCAGCTCCTTGCTCTGCATCGAACATGGATCTGTCATTTATTTAGCTCCTTCTTTTACTTTGCACTATCAGAGTTTTCATTTTTATCTTTCATCACAGCCTTTGTGCTACTGACTCTCAATTTATGCAGCCTCTTGTCTGTGATATTGTTTCATTTTCAGCTGCAAGGGGTAGTGATTCTTCCATCATGCCAAACAGGTGCCCTTTGTGCTATTAAAACATCACCAATTCTAACATCTATTGCACACTGAACCACATTTGTGTGCATTCCTATCTCTCAACCCAGTCCATAGGTGTGCGCAGCCCATTGCATTAGGGTGTGCACCCCAAAGTTCAAACACATATCGTTGTGTATGTGTTATATACTGACTGTGTCATTAGCGCAGTGGACGGTGTCAGTAGGGCAGAAATTGGTGTCAGTATTTTTTTTTTTTGTATTATTTTTTACAATTTCATTGTTTTCATTATATTTTACAGTTTTTTTAGGAGCCCCGTTAGGGGGCTTTGGTGAAGTATCAGGGGTCAAAACAGGAGGAATGTGTGCCACATATGGTGATTAGGATGTGCCCAGGCACACCTGGCATACCCTGTGCGCACGCCTATGACCCAGTCCCTTATCTTTTTTCACCATTCACATCTGCCATCTTACCCTTTATTTGCCAATTTCTTCCTTTGATCACTAAATTTAACTATTGCTTCTGCATAGAGCAGGCTTTCTCAAACCTTTGGTTCAGGGAACCCTTGCTAATAATTACCATATCTAAAAGCTCATGGTACATGACTATAAAGCCTCGTACACATGACCGAGAATCTCGTCAGGAAAAACCCGTTGTTTTCCCTGACGAGATTCTTGGCAAGAAACTCTTGCCGCCCGAGTGTACAGACTTTCGTTTCAAAAGAACCGCGGTTCTCTTGAAAGGAAAGAACGCAGTGATGTCATTGCATACGACGAGCATGCGCTCGTCACATTCGATGCCATCGCCGCTATCTTGCTTCACCCTACCTATGTCGTGGAAGCTACCGTGCATGCGTCAAAGTCATTTCGAGCATGCGCGGGTTTCCACTGCGACAGGTAAGTACACACACTCTCGGGTTTCTCGTTGGGGAAACAGGCCGACAACAATCTCGACGAGAAAAAAGAGAGCAGGTTCTATTTTTTTTCTCGTCGAGATTCTGGCCAGATTTCCTGACGAGAAACCTGAATGCCTCGTACACACGAACGGTAATCTCGGCAAGAAGTCGTTTTCTTGCTGGTTTTTGCCGAGAAAACCGGTCGTGTGTACGAGGCTTAATGGTCAGTTGGTCAGTGAGAAAAATGCTCCTTACATTTGTGATCAAAAGAAAGTATCCTTCTCTTACAAATAGTTGGAAAGATCATTGGTGTCAGTGGTTACTCATCTAAAGACTCGTACACACGACTGGTTTTCCCGGTAGGAAAACTGCCAGGAGAGCATTTGGCCGGGAATCCCAGCCGTGTGTATGCTCCCTAGAATTTTTCCCGACAGGAAAACTGCCCGGGAAAAAATAGAGAACCTGCTCTCTATTTTCCCGTCGGGATTCGCGGCAGAGTGTTTCCTGCCGAGAAAACCGGTCGTCTGTATGCTTACCTGTTCCATTGGAAACCGTTCGACAAATGCGCGGTAGCATACAAGTTTAGTGTGAGGTGTAGCAAGATGGCGGCGACGGAATCGAATGTGAAGAGCGCCGGCTCATCATAGTCGATGACGTCACCACGTTCTTGCTATTCAAAAGAATGGTGGTTCTTTTGAATTGGCCGTCTTTATGCACGGCAAGCTTGCCAGGAATCCTGTCAGGAAAACCGATGTTTTTTTCCTGACGGGATTCCCAGCCGTGTGTACAGGGCTTAAGAAGTAGAAATTGCTCATTGTTCAAGGAACCCCTAGCAGCCTCTGAGGAACCATGGTTGAAATTGGCTTTCCTAGAATTACAAATCAAAATAAGCACAGAGATGGACTTGTGCACTGATATAACAAGAGAAACAATCTGGTCATCACAGTTACAGGAGCAGGTTTTATTTTTCAGGAACATGATGGGACATTTTTGCAGCCAGGCACAGGCATGTGAGAAAAAAAGAATCTCAAGCATCTTGTCATCCTTACTAAACTTGTTGTGTATCATTTTTTTAAATGCTGTAATAGTGGTTGTCTGGTAATTCTCATGCTCCTTGTTTTCTAATACTCCTCAATAAGATTCTAAACCCCCATATTCTGCTAAAACTATTTAATGTCTGCTGCCACAGAAGTCAATTAGTTGGGTATATCATGCACTTTTCATCTATTTTGTATGCATACAAGATGTACTAAACTCAAATGATAATGACAAGACCACAAACCATAAAAAGTGGAAAACTGGTTTTAGGAGGGGTTTTCATTGATCTGAATATATATAATTTGTACACAATGTTTTAATTAGACAAGAATTATTATATCCGCAACATCCAGTGTTCCAAAGAGCTTCATAATTTGTCCTACTTCATGTATCTGATTTTTTTTTTTTGCTAAAGGAGTCCTAAACCCTAGATGTAATCTTAGTAATTCAACAGCCGCTTTAACTAAGAGCAATAATAACATTGCTATAAGCATGTTCAGGTTTCCTCCAGTTACCAAAGCTCTGCAATTTCATGGATATTTCCTGATTACAACTGGAGTATTAAATAAGATCTATGTGAGGCTAAAGCCTCATACACACAATCAGACTTCAAACAAACATTTCCGTGGATTTTTGCCCAAAGGGCGTTGGCCGTAAACTTGGTATGCATACACACGGCAGGACTTTTTCAACAAACTTTAGCAAAAAATCATGTGTTTTTTCAGCTCTTTTCTGCTCCTTACCGCCACTCTTTGGTCAACTTCTGCTATTGTTGGTTGATTTTAACATTGGTTCTGAGCATGCGTGCTTGTACTTTGGACTAAAGTCCAATAGAATTTTGCACCGTAGGACTTTTGTTGCCGAAAAATTTGTCCGTTTGCAGAGCAAACTTTTGTCCGATGAAAATTAAAAAGTTTGTCTGATGGAGTGTACACACGGTCAGATTTTTTTGAAAACCTGCTCATTTTGAAGTTTGTTGTCAAAAAGTCCGACCGTGTGTATGGGCCTTAGGGGATTGGTTTGCCTCTGAGCTAGAAGCTAAATACTCAAACAGTACCCTAAAAAGTACCCTCCTGCTAAAAGTTTAAGGAACAGTAAGGAAGAGAGGAATTACTCTAGGGCAGGGATCTCCAAACTACGGCCCTCCAGCTGTTTCAGAACTACACATCCCATGAGGCATTGTAAAACTCTGACATTCACAGACATGACTAGGCATGATGGGAATTGTAGTTCCTGAACAACTGGAGGGCCAAAGTTTGGAGACCCCTGCTCTAGGGCTTCTAAAATTACATCTAGGGCTTGGCTCCACCACAAAGCTGAACTGAGGAAAAGATGATCCGCACTCCGATCGTTGCTCTTAAACAATTTACGTATTTATTGACAAGCCACAGTAGACAAACGCAAATAGGAAATGTTGACGCGTTTCAGCCTATAAGGCCTTAGTCATAACCCCTATGTGGTTATGACGAAGGCCTTATAGGCTGAAATGCGTCAACATTTCCTATTGGGGTTTGTCTACTGTGGCTTGTCAATAAATACGTCAATTGTATAAGAGCAACGACCGGAGTGCGGAACATCTTTTCCTAATTATTCTACGCAGTCAGCGACTGGGGATCGAGCACCCGGGAGCTCTGCTTTCCATGTGATGTATGGGTAGTAGCACTGACTTTTTTGTTTATACAAAGCTGAACTCCAGGTATGATCTTGGACAAGGTGGAGATTGTGATGTAACTCCCCATCCTCTCCACTTCGTTCAATCAGAGAATGCCTTTTATATATAAAAAAAAATAAAAGCTGTTCTATAAATGGTGGCAGTGTTGAGTGACCAACACCCTGTGGTCAGTGTGCAGAGAGCAAGCCGCTCAGCCGTACCCCAAAGATAGCAGCTAGTACTGCCGACTACTACAGTGATTATAACCTTCCTCAGCAGCTTCTCCGGTGTGAGATACACATACTTACATTGGTCCAAGGTGGAACTCAGTAAGTATGCAATAATGATCATATCTGGAGTTCAGCTTTAGGATGTGCATTATTATCATTAAATTTGCATACATTAAAATACCTAAATATTCTCTTTGCCAAGTACTTACATTCATATTTATTCCAGTTATATGAGTAAAAATGCAACTATCTAATAACTTACTCTGACTATGAAAAATGAAGGACATTGCATATGGTGGACAGCGGGACCACATTGTACACAGCCCACCACTCAGTTGTCCAGAACCAAGATGAGACTGGTTCCTCAAAGTATGCAGCCCACAGCTCATTTCACGTTGGTCAAGATTCCTTAACTCAGCTCTCCAGACATACTTTAGTTGTTTTAAGCTTATTGTTGAGGTTGTTAAGGTCTGTTAGAAATTGGTTCTGCTGTTTTCCTCCCTACAAGTCAATATATTTATAGTCACATGGCAAACACATGTCAAACTCTTGGATGCTCTAATTCTGATGTTTTTATATATATATATATTCCTTCAGACAGGACTGTTTTTTCATTTCCACTTTACTTTCAATTTAGCAATAACAATGTTTTTTTATTATTATTCCAAAGTAATGCACAAATAACTGTTATTGCTACAAATATAAATTTATTTTGGCAGAACTGTCTTTCAAAATCTATTTGATGTTCTGTAAATTCTAAAGACACAGAAAAGCCAGATCGATGAGTGAGACAAATTAAATAAAAGCATTTTTTAACTTGTGCATTCTTTAATGGCTTCCTGTCCTTGAGGCCTCGTACACACGACGGGACCGTTTTCATCGGACATGTCCGCTGGGATAATTTGGTCTGATGGCTGTACACACCATCAGACCAAATTCCCCGCAGACAGGATACGCGGTGACGTGGCGGCGACATTGCAGCGACGATGACGCAGTGAGGTACGCGACCCCGAAAGTTCAATGCTTCCACGCATGCGTCGAATTACTTTGACGCATGTGAGGGATTTCGGCCGAGCGGACATGTCCAATGAGTCGTACTGACCATCGGACATGTCCGACGGACATGGTTCCAGCGGACATGTTTCTTAGCATGCTAAGAAACATTGGTCCGCTGGAAACCTGTCCGCTAGGCCGGGAATCCGGTCCGGTCGGCCATACAGACGACCGAACATGTCCGCGGAAACTGGTCCGCGGACCAGTTTCAGCAGACATGTTCGGTCGTGTGTACGAGGCCTGACACGTACCTGTATGTCCTCAGATGGGAGCGATGCTATCAGATGGGAGCGGTGCTATCAATAGCTGCAGCCATGATCCAGAAATCATTTTTTTGGGGCCTGTGCTTCCCTACTGCCATCTCTTTCTTTAGCTATGACTAAGCACTGAAGCCCAGTGTGAAACGCATCAGCTATATACCCCACTGCTTGCTGTATTTTGTAGTGCATTCTTTCCTTTACCATTAAAAGGCTACCTATTTGGTGTGCGGCTGTCCATATCTTCTTTCCAAGTTTTTACTGCCATCTCTAACTTGGGGTAAAATCCTGCACCAATAGCAGAACTCCCAGCATGTTTAAGGCCCACCTGTCAAAATGATTGGTTGCTGGGCCCGCCTAGCAACCAATCAGGTGCATGGAGGCCCCGGCATTTAGAGGAGCTTCTGAGCTGATCCGTCTCCACCTACTTCCCACTAACAATGGAAGGGCTGGGAGTCTGAAGAGACTTTCTATCTGCTCCAGGACAGTGCTGCTGAGCTGAATGGCCGGGAATCTGATGGGACCTGAGTGCAATCCAGACTGGGACACTGCTAAAGTAAGTGAGCAGAGCTCCAGCGATGGTTGCACACTGAGGAGGGGGGAAGGGGCAGAGATCACACAGGTGTATTCTAGAGGGGGGAGGGCAGAGCTGTGTACACCTACTGCAACATTACCACACCATCCACAGTACTTGTATCATGCCAGTAGGGATGAGCCGAACATCCCCCGGTTCGGTTCGCACCAGAATATGTGAACAGGCAAAAAATTTGTGCGAACACCATTAACCACTTAAGGACCGCCTCCTGCACATATACGTCGGCAGAATGGCACGGCTGGGCACATGTACATACAGGTACATCCTGTAGTAGTACCCAGCCGTGGGTCGCGGGCGCGCGCCCGCGGCGCGCTCCCGCGACCCGGTCCGAAGCTCCGTGACCGGGACCGTGGGACCCGCAGACCCGATCACCGCTGGAGTCCCGCGATCGGTCCCCGGAGCTGAAGAACGGGGAGAGCCGTGTGTAAACACGGCTTCCCCGTTCTTCACCGTGGCGGCAGCATCGATCGTGTCATCCCTTTTATAGGGGGACACAATCGATGACATCACACCTACAGCCACACACCCCTACAGTTGTAAACACACTTCAGGTCACACATAACCCTATCAGCGCCCCCTGTGGTTAACTCCCAAACTGCCATTGTAATTTTCACAATAAACAATGCATTTTAAATGCATTTTTTGCTGTGAAAATGACAATGGTCCCAAAAATGTGTCAAAATTGTCCGAAGTGTCCGCCATAATGTCGCAGTCACGAAAAAAATCACTGATCGCAGCCATTAGTAGTAAAAAAAAAAAAATATATAAAAATGCAATAAAACTATCCCCTTTTTTGTAAACGCTATAAATTTTGCACAAACCAACCGATAAACACTTATTGCGATTTTTTTTACCAAAAATAGGTAGAAGAATACATATCGGCCTAAACTAAGGAAACAAATTTTTTTTAATATATTTTTGGGGGATATTTATTATAGCAAAAAGTAAAAAATATTGAATTTTTTTCAAAATTGTCGCTCTATTTTTGTTTATAGCGCAACAAATAAAAACCACAGAGGTGATCAAATACCACCAAAAGAAAGCTCTATTTGTGAAAAAAGAAGGTCGCCAATTTTGTTTGGGAGCCACGTCGCACAACCGCGCAATTGTCAGTTAAAGCGACGCAGTGCCGAATCGCAAAAAGGGCCAAGGTCCTTTAGCTGCATTTTGGTCCGGGTCTTAAGTGGTTAAAGTCTATGGGACATGCACATGAAAAATCAAAAGTGCTAATTTTAAAGGCTTATATACAAGTTATTGCCATGAAAAGTGTATGGGGACCCGGGTACTACCCCAGGGGACATGTATCAATGCAAAAAAACAACCATTTTTTTAGGAGCAGCGATTTTATGAAAACTTAAAGTGAAACTATAAAAATGAAATGTTCCTTTAAATATCATGCATGGGGGATCCGCTTAGTCTGCCTGTAAAGTAGCACATCTGACTGATGTGTTTTACTGTCCTGCAGCCAAATTAAATTTCTAAAGGAAAGAATGCCATTTAAACTTGCTTGCGGCTGTAATGTATTGCAGGATCCTGGCAATATATATAAAAATCAAGGGAAAAAAACCTCGTCCGGTGGTTGTGGGGGGTCTGCGGGTGGAGGGCTTATCAGAATCTAGAAGCCCCGTTAACAAGGGGGCCTCCAACATCCCGCCCCCCTTTGTGACTGCTTATGGGGTACATTGTACCCCTACTCATTCACTCAAAAAGTAAAAAACACAAAAGACAGTTTTTTGACAATTCCTTTATTAAAAAACAAAAAAAAAGTGTCCTGTGATGTCCATCCATCTTCAATCATGGCGCCGACTAACCCAAGAAATATTAAAAAAATAAAAAGCTCTGCCTCGATGGGATGCTGATGTAACCAGATGACCCTGCTCCCCTCTGACAGCCCATGTCATCAGAAGGGACAAGGTCACTCAGTTTTGTCTCCGGGTGTCCCCGCCCTTGCCTATATAATAGCTGTCACCGCAAAAAGACAGCAGTCGGCGGGACGCCTCCCATCGAGGTGGAGCTTTTTTCTTCTTTTTTTTTCTATTTTCCGGGTCCGTCTGCGCCTTGTTTGAAGATGGATGGACATAGAGGGACATTTTTTAAATAAAGGAATTGTCAAAAACTGTCTTTTGTGTTTTTTACTTTTTGACACTTTTTTAGTGAATGTCAATGCTTGTGTGAAAGAGCTCTCAAAGCTGCACTCTATACACTGTGCTGTATGCTTGATACTGTGCACCTCATTACTACTATGCACTGTATGTTAGATACTCCACACCTTTCCACTCTGCATACTATTGTAAGTGCTAAATTGTACACCACTACATACTTTACACTTGCGGGCCACTTCAGTGTGTACCCTGTGTTGTGTGTTCTATATTACACTACTTTATGCACTGACACTGTGATGGTTTCTCCACTCTATACACTATGCTGCATCCCACACTGCATCACCCAGTACATGCCTCTGTATGCTATAGCATTTCCATATCTCCGTTAACTATCTCTTCTTTATAGCTAAATGTGCCACTTCCTTGTCTCAGCTCCACCACTCTCATTTATATGCTTTGTCAACCAGTTTTAATGCTGAATTTCAGAATAAGCAGAAATTGTCTAAAAAACAAGAAGCGTGTGAATTTTTACTTTTATCTCAGTGTCCTTTGTGCATTTCTTCCAAACCTAATCCAGTGAAAAACATATCATTTGTGAAGGAGTTTCCTGTATCAAGACTAGTGATGAGCTTCAAGTTCGAATCAAACTCATGTTTGACTCGAACAGCGAACAATTTGGGTTAAAGTCTATGGGAGAAATCTAAAGTGCTAATTTTAAAGGCTAAAGTTTTGTTTCGGGAGCAGTGATTTTAATAATGCTTAAAGTGAAACAATAAAAGTGAAATATTAATTTAAATTTCGTACCTGGGGGGGTGTAAAGTAAGCATGTGAAATAGCGCATGTTTCCCATACTTAGAACTGTCCCTGCACAAAGTGTAATTTCTGACGAAAAAAAAGTCAATTAAAACCACTCGCGGCTATGATGAATTGTCAGCTTCTGGCAATATAGAGAAAAGTCATTGATGAAAAAATGCTTGGGGGTCCCCCCAAATTCTATTACCAGGCCCTTCAGGTCCGGTATGGATTTTAAGGGGAACTTCACCCCAAATTTAAAAAAAAATGGCGTGGAGTTCCCCCCAAAAATCCTTGCCAGACTTTTTATCAGAGCACGTAACCTGGCAGACCGCAAGAAAAGAAGGGGGGACAAGAGAGCACCCCCTCCTGAACCGCACCAGGCCACATGCTCTCAACATTGGGAGGATTCTTTGGGGGTCTGTGACCCCTCAAAGCACCATGTCCCCATGTTGATGGGGACAAGGGCCTCATCCCCACAACCCTTGCCTGGTGGTTGTGGGGGTCTGCGGGCAGGAGGCATATCGGAATCTGGAAGACCAATTTAACAAAGGGGACCCCCAGATCCCGGCCCCCTATGTCAATTGGTAATGGGGTACATTGTACCCCTACTCATTCACTAAAAAAAGTCCTTGGGAAAGTCCTTTATTAAAAATAAAAAAAAGATTCAAGCGGTGGTAATCCACTCACGGTCTCTGCTCCAGCGGTCACAGACCCCCAAAGCATCCTCCTAATGTTGAGGGCATGTGGCCTGGTAAACTTCAGGAGGGGGGGCACTCTCTCGTTCCCCCTCTTTTCCTGCGGCCTGCCAGGTTGCGTGCTCGGATAAAGGGTCTGGTATGGATTTTTGGGGGGAACTCCACAACATTTTTTTTCTAAATTTGGGGTGGAGTTCCCCTTAAAATCCATACCAGACCTGAATGGTCTGGTATAGATATTTGGGGGGAACTCCACGTAATTTTTTTTTATGGAGTGAAGTTCCCCTTAATATCAATACCAGACCTGAAGAGCCTGGTAACTGAATTTGGGGGACCCCCACGCATTTTTTTTTATCAATGACTTTTCTCTGTAATGCCGGGAGCCGACAATTCATTATAGCCGCGAGTGGTTTTAAATGACTTTTTTTCCTTCAGAAATTACACTTTTTGCAGGGACAGTTCTAAGCACGGGAAACAAGTGCTACGTCACAGGCATACTATACACCCCCCCAGGTGCGAAATTTAAAGGAATATTTCACTTTAAGCATTATTAAAATCACTCCTCCCGAAAACAATCGTTTTTAAAACTTTTTATTGCATTGATGCATGTCCCCAGGGGCAGGACCCGGGTCCCCAAACACTTTTTAGGACAATAACTTGCATATTAGCCTTTAAAATTAGCACTTTATATTTCAAACGTTCGAGTCCAATAGACTTTAACAGGGTTCACACAAACTTTTGGTCTGGTTCTGGTGTGAACTGAATGGGGGGGTGTTCGGCTCATCCCTAATTAAGACCAGTCCCTACTGCTCGCTCTTGTGTAGAATGACTGGTCTTGTATCCGCCCCCTCCTACAGATTGAGCAGGCAATCTGTAGTGGGTGGAGCCCTCTGGCTCCCACATCTCTGCTTTCTGATCAAGTTATGTGAAAAACAGTGATAACATCATTGATACTTCTACAAGGTCATATCTAAGTTTGTGAAGGTATTTAGTGCACACTAGGGTTAAGCTTGGGTTCGGTCATTGCTGGACCAACGAGCTGCGGGCACTTATAAAAAGTGACAGGGATGCTCATGACATTGACCCAATATGACCATGTGCCCATATTAGGTCAATGATGTCATAACTATTCTGCATCTTTGTGTACATCACCAGAGAATCGCCCACCCACAGCTCATTGGCTGAGCAATGACATCTATCTTCTGATTTTGGATAGAATGCAAACCCCTCATTAGTGCACACACACTGAATGTATATCCTTTGTGGCTATTAAATGCAAGTTTTTGTCCCTTCTGTCATCTATGCCTGTCTCCCTGCTCTAGGTCCATGATCCATTTTATAAACGTATATATATATATATATATATATACACATACACACAGTATCTCACGAAAGTGAGTACACCCCTCATATTTTTTGTAAATATTTTATTATATCTTTTCATGTGACATCACTGAAGAAATTACACTTTCCTACAATGTAAAGCAGTAAGTGTACAGCTTGTATAACAGTGTAAATTTGCTATCCCCTCAAAATAACTCAACACGCTGCCATTAATGTCTAAACTGCTGGCAACAAAAGTAAGTAAACCCCTAAGAGAAAATGTCCAAATTTGGCCCAATTAGCCATTTTCACTCCCGGTGTCATGTGACTCGTTAGTGTTACAAGGTCTCAGGTGTGAATGGGGAGCAGGTGTGTTGAATTTGGTGTTATCCCTCTCACTCTCTCATACTGGTCACTTACATTGTAGCAGAGTGTAATTTCTTCAGTGTTGTCACATGAAAAGATATAATAAAATATTTACAAAAATGTGAGGGGTGTACTCATTTTTGTGAGATACTGTGTGCGTGCGTGTGTGTGTATATATATATATATATATATATATATATATATATATATATATATATCTCAGTATAAATACCAGTGGCGGCTGGTGCTAAATATTTGGTTTGGGGGGTCGGCAAACTAACGCCATCCACCCTAACCTGCTTGCGAATGCCGCAAGCAAGACTCCCTGGCCAATCGGGTCTCAGGAGCTACTTCCTAAATGGCCAGGAGGAAAATCAGGAAGACAATATTAATATTAATATTAATTTGCTGTTGTAACACAAGTGGGTGGGCTCAGGGCTCAGTCTTCTGCACCCCGAGTCCACCCTTTTTTAAAGCCAATTAGAGCCTCTGGCTTTAATCATGTGCTAAAAATACAACACATTCCCTCTGTGCACCGCTGCATATGTAAGAGCTAGGGGAGAAGTAACAGCAGCACACTGACCTTCCCAGTAAAAGGCTGTGTGGGGGGGTATGTAGGACATATCTGATCATTGGAGGAGAGCAGGCTGAATTCCAGCATAGCTAGAGAACTGACCACGCTGTGCTCTCATGCCTAGTGTGTTAGTTTTTAATAGGAAAGCAAAGGGGCTGGCAGGAACACCAGGGATTTCACATAAAGGAAGCAATACAAAGAGAACAGGATCATTTAACATACAAGTACATGGTACAGCAGGCACATATCAGTAATATGAAATGCAGGGTTTACATATTCTGTAGCTTAGGAATGGACATATTTATTTGTAAGCATTATATCTAATAAAGGAAAAGGTTATAATCACTAGATGTAAAGATTCATACCCAAGTAACCCTTTAAATAGAATCAGATCCTTAATCAGCAATAGTCTGCTTTCACCATCATGAACACTTCCTTGTATTTATGATGAAAGCGTTTGCTGACTTTGCAGTTTAACTTCTGTTTTTTGTTTTTCCTTATTTGTTTAATCTAGCATGCTTGAACTTAAAGCTGTTTTCTGTGCCCCCATATTTATTTTAACACCTTTGAAATAGATATATATTTATGGTACAGATGGTATTATACATGCCTCTCTACACGTGCCAGCTGGCAGTCTGTGAAACCAGTGAGAAGCACTGGGAAAAAAGTGAATCCCTAGCAGGTGCAAACTCAGATAAAAACTGGCTGCATTGTACATATAATCTCACAGCTATTCAGTTTCTACTAAATCTTTCCAAATGAAACCTCTATGGTACAAGTATCAGTGGCTTTATCTAATGGATTGGCAGTACTGCCCGGTAAATACTTAGCCAGCATTAGCTGGTATCAGACAAAAGTTTACCTTTCTCTATAACAATACAAATTCCACAAAGTGTAAAATAACTTTTGAAAGTAAAAAAAAACAAAAAAAACATTTTCATAAACTTTATTAGCATTATCCTAATTTCCCCTGAAAATGTTTCAGCTTAGTGTTCACAGCGTCTTCCCGCAGAGAAGTCACGTGACAGTGACGATACGCGTCAGACACTAGGACACCGGAAGTGACGTTTGCACATTGTGAGCTCGCTGCTCGTTTCTGATATACACTGCATTACTGTTTTAAATGTGAGTACCGTATTTATCGGCGTATATCGCGCACTTTTTTGCCCTGAAAATCAGGGCAAAATCGTGGGTGCGCGATATACGCCGATACCCGCTTTCCCGCGCCGAGTTTTGAATACTGCGCCGACATATACCGAGCGCAGTACACTCGGGTATAGTCGGCCAGTCTCGGCTTCTTCCGTGCTCACGTCCTGGACGTACAGGACGTACAGGACGTGAGCGCGACAGTTGCCGAGCCTGCCCGAGTGTACTGCGCTCGGTATATGCTGGCGCAGTATTCAAAACTCGGCGCGGGAAACGAGCGGGGAGGACGCGAGAACGCCGGACCCGACGAAGAGGACACTCGAAGCCGCAGACGGACGCCGGATTCGCCGATGGACGCCGCGCAAGACACCAAAACTGTAAGTACAAAAAACAATTTTTTTCCCCAGGAATGGGGGCAACTTTAGGGGTGCGCGCTATACGCGGGAGCGCGCTATACCCCGATAAATACGGTACCCTGTTTGTTATATGTTACACTAGAGAGCTTCCTCTGTGTTTTCTCTACCCTGTCTGGTGACGCACTCTGGAGCTGTCTTACCTTACTGACCTCCCAGCCTGGAAGGAAGCCTTAACCCCCTAGGCGCCATACCACTGGAAGGACGGATAGGAGTTATCCCCTCTACCCCCAAGTGATTCCATTGGTTTTAATGAAAGCTGCTTACCTTGCAGCCGTAAGGTAATTTGCTAGAACACCTTTGGGTGTCACCATACACCGAAGATTCACCAACAAGTCACCTTGCCACCTGCTGATGTAATTTAGCACCCAGCACTTCACTTGCACTTTGCAATTTCTTTTGATTAAATTGCGACTGAGTCGCTGTTGCATCATCCATCATTGGTGTATATCAGTTATGTTCAGTCATTCATGTTGATGGGAGCATAACACCATCCTGCGATTTCCTCTGCGACTGCATATACTATTATCTTTACGTTGTGATTTTATTTATGCACCTGATGCCGTGAACACACGGTCGTTTTTTGTGATGAAATAAAACAACGTTTTTAAAATCGTCATTTAAAATGATTGTGTGTGGGCTTCACATAGTTTTTTGTCTTCTAAAAAACGACCAAAAAAAAAATTCGAACATGCTTCAATTTTTTATGTCGTTTTTCAAAATGTCGTTTTTTGTGTCATAAAAAATGATCGTGTGTGGGCTAAAACTACGTTTTAAACAACGTTTTAAACCCGCGCATGCTCAGAAGCAAGTTATGAGACGGGAGCTTGAATGGAACAGAGTGCCGCCGTACGTGTTGTACGTAACCGCGCTTTGCTAGAGCATTTTCAGAAAACGATGGTGTGTGGGCAACGTAGTTTTTTATGATGAAGTTAGAAAATTGTCGTTTTTTTACATGATGAAAAACTTTGTTTTATTTCATCAGAAAAAACGACCGTGTGTACGTGGCATGAGTCACCTTATCTGCAGTGTTTGCACATTCATTCAGTACACCTTTGGATGCACCTTATCTTAGCATTTATAGCGATTTTTATCTTTCCGTCAGTCTATTTGCATATTTGCACATTCATTTATCAATTATACTATTTTGGTTATTTATACATTTTACCAATTACACCATTCTATGCTATTGGAGCACAACACCATCTCTTGATTTTTTTCATACTGCTGGACATTACAGTCATGGCCGAAATTGTTGGCACCCCAGAAAATTTTCCAGAAAATCATATATTTCTCACAGAAAAGTATTGCAGTGACACATGTTTTGCTATATACATGTTTATTCCCTTTGGCCCAGATTCTGAAAGGACTTACGACGGCGCAGCGCCATGTACGCCGTCGTAAGTCCTAATCCGACCCGTCGTATCTATGCGTCTGATTCTTAGAATCAGTTACGCATAGATATCCATTAGATCCGACAGGCGTAAGTCTCTTATGCCGTCGGATCTTAACTGCATTTTTTTTTTGGCCGCTAGATACGCGAATTCCCGAACGTACGCACGGCCGACGCAGTACAGATACAAAGTTTACGTTAGGCTTTTCCCGGCGTAAAGTTGCCCCTGCTATATGAGGCGCAGTCAATGTTAAGTATGGCCGTCGTTCCCGCGTCAAAATTTGAAATTTTTACGTCGTTTGCGTAAGTCGTCCGTGAATGGGGCTGGACGTCATTTACGTTCACGTTGAAACCAATGACGTCCTTGCGGCGTACTTTGGTGCAATGTACACTGGGAAATTCCACGGACGGCGCATGCGCCGTTCCGTAAAAACGTCAATCACGTCGGGTCACAGTAGCTTTACATAAAACACGTCCCCCTGATCCAAATTTGAATTAGGCGGGCTTACGCCGGCCGATTTATGCTGCACCGCCGGCCGCCGCAACTTACAGAGCAAGTGCTTTGAGAATACAGCACTTGCCCGTCTAAGTTGCGGAGGCATAACGTAAAGCAGATACGTTACTCCCGCACAAAATTACGCTGCTGGACGAGAATCTGGGCCTTTGTGAGTATTGGAACAAAACAAAAAAAGGGAGGAAAAAAGCAAATTGGACATAATGTCACAAAAAAAATCAAAATTGGGCTGGTCAAAATTTTTGGCACCCTTAACTTAATATTTGGTTGCACACCCTTTGGAAAAAATAACTGAAATCAGTCGCTTCCTATAACCATCAATAAGCTTCTTACACCTCTCACCCGGAATTTTGGACCACTCTTCCTTTGCAAACTGCTCCAAGTCTCTCTTTTGTCCTGCTGGAAGACCCAAGATCTCTGACGCAAACCCAGCTTTCTGACACTGGGCTCTACAGGGCGACCTAAAATCCTTTGGTAATCCTCAGATTTCATGATACCTTGCACACATTCAAGGCACCCAGTGCTAGAGGCAGCAAAAACAATCCCAAAACATCATTGAACCTCCACCATATTTCACTGTAGGTACCGTGTTCTTTTCTTTGTAGGCCTCATTCCGTTTTCGGTAAACAGTAGAATGATGTGCTTTACCAAAAAGCTCTATCTGGGTCTCATCTGTCCACAAGACATTTTCCCAGAAGGATTTTGCCTTACTCAAGTACATTTTGGCAAACTGTAGTCTTGCTTTTTTATCTCTCTGTGTCAGCAGTGGGGTCCTCCTGGGTCTCCTGCCATAGCGTTTCATTTCATTTAAATGTAGACGGATAGTTTGCGCTTACACTGATGCTCCCTGAGCCTGCAAGACAGCTTGAATTTCTTTGGAACTTGTTTGGGGCTGCTTATCCACCACCCGGACTATCCTGCGTTGCAACCTTTCATCAATTTTTCTCTTCCGTCCACGCCCAGAGAGATTAGCTACAGTGCCATGGGTTGCAAACTTCTTGATAATGTTGCGCACTGTGGACAAAGGCAAATCTAGATCTCTGGAGATGGACTTGTAACCTTGAGAGTGTTGATATTTTTCGACAATTTTGGTTCTCAAGTCCTCAGACAGTTCTCTTCTCATATTTCTGTTGTCCTTGCTTAGTGTGGCACACACAGACACACAATGCAAAGGCTAGGTGAACTTCTCTCCTTTTTATCTGCTTTCAGGTGTGCTTTTTATATTGCCCACACCTGTTACTTGCCCCAGGTGAGTTTAAAGGAGCATCACATGCTTGAAACAATCTTATTTAGCCACAATTTTGAAAGGGTGCCAAATATTTCGACCAGCCCATTTTTGGAGTTTTGTCTGACATTATGTCCAATTTGCTTTTTTTCTCCCTTTTTTTTTTGTTTTGTTCCAATACACACAAATGGAATAAACATGTGTATAGAAAAAACATGTGTTACTGCAATACTTTTCTGTGAGAAATACTTGATTTTCTGGAAAAATTTCTGGGTTGCCAACAATTTCGGCCATGACTGTATAAGAAGGATTCATTGAATGTACATCAAGGTTTCTTTGATTGGTCTAAAAGGATCATGGGCCAAATTTATTAGAAGATTTAAAGGCAACTCATGAAAGATTGTGATTGCTCTTACTAAGGCTCCATTCACACCTAGGCAGACAAATTCGCAGGGTTTTGTCGCCGCAAATCGCAGTACAAATAGCGGCGTTTTGTACCGCGATTTGCGGCGACAAAACGCCGGTATTGTCCGCCTAGATGTGCCCCAGATTGTGCTTCCCATCTCCTAGCCGAACGCCGAAAGCCGCCTGAAAAAAAGGTCCGGGACCTTTTTTCAGGCGGCAGGCGTCAGGCGTCAGGCGTCCGGCGTTCGGCGTGGAGATGTGAACCATCTCCATAGAGGGACATGTGTTCTCATCCCTCTGGCGGCAGCGGCGTAGCACTACAGGTGTAAAAACGCCTAGATGTGAATGGGGGCTAAGTCATAGCTCTGTCTGACTGCTGTCACAAATTTGGGCAAGTAACAGGAGGTTTTTCTTAAAATGACCTACTACCACTTTCAGGACATCTGTCCTATTTCGTGATATTTTGAGGTCTTCTACACCCCCAAACCCTGTCTCCTAGAATTGTGTTCAGCAAAAAACAAGGAAGAGTGCTACACCTGCTGCAGAAGACAGTAAAAGCACAGGGACATGTTATACGAGACTACTAGAAATCACTGCCATTACAGTGTCTTCACAAATAAGTGCTCCTACAGCCGCTACTGAGGTCTACAAAGGGCCATAAAGCAAGTCCCAAAGTCCAGGCCTTCCAGTCAGAGGTTGGACACCAGGGCTATAAGCTTTAACAGAGCTTGGTAACATTAGGTGTTACTTTCTATAATTGCTACAATAAAAACCATTTAGACACAAGTACATTTTCACCCACTGCATCTGGAGTGATAATGAACATGTTAGCTATACGTTAATCCATGTAACAGCTTATTTAGGAAACTTTCAAAGCTGACACAGAAGACTCTTCAAGCTAATATTAAGTAGCTTAGTGATTACATCCACTTGAGAAAATCATTTCTAAATCTGAAAGCTATAAATGTTGTTAGCAGCAGTACTACAGATCAGTGGCGGCTGGTGCTCAAAATTTTTGGTGCGGCGCAAACGGAAAAAAAAACAAAAAACAGTTGCAGCCTCACTGTACCCATCAAATACAGCCACTGTGCCCATCAAATGCAGCCACTGGGCCCATCAAATGCAGCCACTGTGCCATGCCATCAAATGCAGCCACTGTGCCATGCCATCAAACACAGCCACTGTGCCATCAATTGTCACCACTGTGCCATGTCATCAAACGCAGCCACTGTGCCATCAATTGTCACCACTGTGCCATGCCATCAAACGCAGCCACTGTGCCATGCCATCAAACACAGCCACTGTGCCATCAATTGTCACCACTGTGCCATGCCATTAAACGCAGCCACTGTGCCATCAATTGTCACCACTGTGCCATGCCATCAAACGCAGTCACTGTGCGATCAATTGTCACCACTGTGCCATGCCATAAAATGCAGTCACTGTGCCATGCCATCAAACACAGCCACTGTGCCATCAATTGTCACCACTGTGTCATGCCATCAAACGCAGACACTGTGTCATGCCATTAAACGCAGCCACTGTACCATCAATTGTCACCACTGTGCCATGCCATAAAACGCAGTCACTGTTCCATGCCATCAAACACAGCCACTGTGCCATCAATTGTCACCACTGTGCCATGCCATCAAACGCAGCCACTGTGCCATGCCATCAAACGCAGCCACTGTGCCATGCCATCAAACGCAGCCACTGTGCCATTTGTCGCCACTGTGCCCTTTAATTGTCGCCACTGTGCCAATTGATGCCACTGTGCCCTTTAATTGTTGCCACTGTGCCCAATGTCGCCACCGTGCCCATTGATGCCACTGTGTTCATTGATGCCACTGTGCCCATTGTCGGCACTGTGCCCAATGATGCCACTGTGCCCATTGTCGCCACTGTGCCCATTTTCGCCACTGTGCCCATTGTCGCCGCTGTGCCCTGTAAAATGCCCCTCCCCCCACCCAGGCACTTACCTTTCTGGGGGTCAGCCATCCTCCTTCCATGTCCCTCGATGTCTTCTCCCGCCCTCGATGATGCTTCAGCCAATCAGGTTACCGGTAACCAGAACCGGTGAACCTAATTGGCTGAGACGCCTGTCAGTCTTATCTAAGGAACGCACCCCCTGTACGACCCTTAGATAAGTTTCCTGGAAGCCGACTACAGCCTAAGCCGCTGGCTCTGATAGGCACCTCCACACTTCCACACAGCCAACCAGCTGCCGCTATTCAGGTGATCGGCGCTCACCATCCGGCCATCTGAATAATCGGCGGCAGCGGCAACAATAACATAGATTTATGCAATGCATGAATCTATGTTATTGTAATCAGTGGCAGTGCTAGAGCCAGAGGGGGCGGCGCTCCTGCGCCCTCTATAGACGCACCGCCACTGCTACAGATACCAGGGCAGACTCGTTATGCATAACAAAGCCAGTAGGCATCTCTGTAAATGGTGGGAAACTCTCCCTGCGCATATATTAGCTATTATTTATTGAATACTACTGTTATTCTGGCTTCATACTCTTATGAATACAGTAAGATGTAATAAAACGTTAACATACAGCACTTTGAGTCTTTTAGAACAGCACTCAAACATACAATCACCATAGTATCACCTGTGCCGCAGTGCACCACAACGTGTGTAAAATATGCAGGTCTGGATTTTTTTCCATTGCCATGCATTGGCACGCCATTCTAAAGGAATAGGTTGCCTTATCTAAGTTCACATTAGCACACAGGTAACCACATGTCAACATACTTTTGATAACGCAGCACAAAGTTCTGAAAAAGTCCTAAATGTTTGTTTGTCAGAAACATTTCAGGTACTAAAAATAAAAGTTTTGCCTTTAGTTATACTTTAATTTATGTTACATCCTGGTATGCACTGTGACAACTAGGCCCTGCAGTGATAGCTCAAGACTGAAGATTTGTTTGTAAACAAACCTCACAAGATCAACATAATTGGCTGTCATAATAATCACATAATCGGAAACTACACTATTTGGTGTCCGAGGCCTGACAAAACATGCTGAGAGAGCGTGTTGGAAGGTGTAACGCCCCTTTAACTACTTGAATACTGGGTCCTTTTTTTTGGTTTCTATTATATTATTTAGCAAATAAGTAATTTGTGTTCATTTGTGCCAACATTTATACTAGTTCTGTACATACTGTATCTTTGATAAAATAAACCAAATTAGTGGATATTATTTAGTTTGTGTGAAAGTTATACAGTAGAGTCTACAAGCTATGGTGCCAATCATAAAAAACTAATCACACCTTGTGTACTAACAGCCTAACTCATTTCTTGAGGATCTGAAATGGCAGGACAGTACAAATACCCCCTCCCCCAAATGACCCATTTTTGGAAAGTAGACATTCCAAGGTATTTAGTAAGAAGCATGGTGAGTTTTTTGAAGTTGTAATTTTTTCCCATAATGAAGAAAATGAAGAAATGTATTTATTTTTTTTACACAAAATTGTCACAACAGGTCTCACACACAGCATATGTATACATGCAATTACACCCCAAAATACATTCTGCTACTTCTTCGGAGTATGGCGATACCACATTTGTGAGACTTTGCAGGGTGCACCGTCAGGCATTCCAAGAAGCATAAATTACACATCTAATTTCCTGATGACCTATCACATTTTTGAAGGCCCTGGAGCACCAGGACAGTTGAATTACCCACAAAATGACCCCATTTTGGAAAGCAAGCACCCAATGTATATTCTATAAGGCATAATGAGTCTTTTGAACATGTCATTTTTTCCCTCAAGTTTTGGAAAAATGTGGAAAGAAAATGAAAACCAATTTTTTACACAAAGTTGTCAATTTATAAGCTTTTTCTAACACATAGCATGTACAAACCAAAAATGACACCCCAAAAGACATTCTGCTACTCTTCCTGAGTTTGGTGATACCACATGTGTGAAACTTTTATACAGCCTGGTCACATACAGAAAGGCCCAAGATGCAGGGAGCACCGTCGGGTGTTCTAGAAGCATACATTACATGCAGTATGAACTTGGTGAAATGCTTTTATTAAATGATAAACCCATATGAACAGTACTCTTAAAAATAAAAATAAATCTGACAAGACTTGGGATCATTGGATCAGATATATTGCAATAGACTGACTAGACCTTGAGATCACATTCCCTACAAGACATGGTAACTTTTTCAAAAAATGTTCTGTTTTCTTGACTCTGTGGAGTCAAGATTTGGGTGCTCTTTCCCAGCAGCCAATCACGGGGGTTTGTCCTCGCTGTGCATGCTGGGGAGGGGTATTTATGGGACAGACGCCATTGGTTCTGGGTCTTCTTCGTTGAGTGTGGTACCCACCTTTAGGGTGGCCACATCACGGCCTCCCGGCACCATGGCCTACCTGGCCGGGGCATGCGTGCCACGCGGTGTTCCTGGTTCCGGGACCATGTTGGCCCGGAGTATCTGAACCAGCGATGGGGATCCAGTGAGTGACTGGATTCCCTCATTTGAAGATCCCAAGCTGTGTGCTGTTCGGTGGGTGAATTGGTCTGAGGAGCGCCATTGAGAGGCTGGCGGTCCAAAAACATTTTTAGACAATTTTCTATTTTTATTTTACAAGGTATTAAAACAATACAGAGTTAAATGTATTTATTTTTTTAACAGGACAAGGAAGCTGGCAGTTGTGTCTGTGTCTCTCCCTGCAACAGCTAAAAGTCGGCGGGAGGGTTTTCAGCTGCTGCCGAGAGCCGCACAGGGCATCCTGTAATTTCCCCTCCTTCCCTCTGGTGTTTGGGCCCCCTGTGTGCCCAGGCCCCCTACAGGAGGGCTGGTGGACCCCCCCTGTCAGCGGCCCTGACAGTGTAGGATTTATAAAGGACAAAACACTAACCAAAATAAATCACAAGGACTTTATGTACATGTCCCCTTCCCCCATTTTGTGAATATTGTATATAGCTGTGCAAAGGATTTAGGCAGGTGTGAAAAATGCTATAAATTAAGAAGGCTTCCAGAAATAGAAGTGTTAATAGCTTATTTTTATCAATTAACGAAAAAGCAAATAAATGGACAGAAGAGAAATCCAAATCAAATCAGTATTTGGTGTGACCACCCTTTGCCTCCAAAACAACATCAATTCTTCTAGGTACACTTGCACACATTTTGTGAAGGAACTTGGCAGGTAGGTTGTTCCAAACATCTTGGAGAGCTAACCCACCGGAATTATGTGGGTGTAGGCTGCCTAAAATCATACTTTTCCTTCATGTAATCCCAGAAAGACTTGATGATGTTGAGATCAGGGCTCTGTGGGGGTAAATTCATCACTTCCAAACGTATTGTTCTTCTTTATGCTGAAGATATTTCTTAATGACATTGGCAGCATGTTTGGGGTTGTTGTCTTGCTTCAGAATACATTTGGATCAAATCACATGCCTCCCTGATGTTATGGCATGATGGATAAGTATCTGTCTGTATTTCTCAGCATTGGACACCATTGATCCTGACCAAATCTCCAACTCCATTTGCAGAAATGCAGTTGCAAACTTGCAAGGATGCTTCACTGTTGACTGCAGACACTTATTATTGTACAGCTTTTTAGCCTTTCTGTGAAGAAACTTTGTTTTGCTACAGCCAAATATAAAAAAATGTTGACTCACCCCATTTTTCTGCACCACAATTCCTATGTTTTCGAGCATAGTTAAGTCGTTTAGCCTTGTTTTTACGTCAGAGGTAATATTCTTCTATGAAGACCACTTCAGGCCAGACTTTCTGGACAGTAGATGAGTGTACCTGGGTGCCAATGGTTTCTGTCAGTTATGTGCTGCTGATGGCACTGCTGGACATATTTTAATGTTGACAGGAAGTAATCATGATGTGTCTTTCATCTGCTGCAATAAGTTTCCTTGGCCAAACACTGTGTCTACGGTCTCCAATGTTGACTGTTTCTTTGCCTGGGAGCGACCTTGCAGAATCAATATATCCATATTTTTGTCTTGTTGCTGTGGTCAGTCCTGCCATGATGTGTGACCTGTGACATGAAACTGTTTTCCACAATCTCACCGTAGTAGCAGAGTTTGGATGTTCCTAACCCATTTTTAAGTCTCCTACACAGTTGTCTCTGTTTCAGGTAATGACTGTTGGGTAAATTATTTGTATAAGTAGAGAGTGCAAAATGTGGTGCAGCTGTGCATGGTAACTTAAACTTGTTCAATTAAAGGGGATGTAAAGCCACTCTCATCCTTTCTAAACTACTGCCAAAGTGCTGATCTATAAGGATATACATGCCTCCTGCATGTATCCTTACCTTCAAATGTTTCCCCTCTATCTGTTATAAGAACTGAAAAACTGCAGATTATGTGGGTGTATCTGTTGCCTGGAGCTCTGTGGGTAGAGTCGTGATGTCAGTAGACTCCCCGCCCTTCTCTACACTCCCCTTGTCAACATGCATTTTTGTATTCCTTACACTAAATTCTGCTATGATCGCTAACATCCAGTCAAAATCCAGAAAAGTAACCACATGACTTCAGAAAAGGAGTGGTGGTGGGAATTAAAAAATAATGCCTGCCTCCAGGCTAATGCATGAGATATGTAAATAACTTGTCACTCACAGCAAGGGGGCAGAACGGACTAAGGTTTTTCTCTAAGTCCGTTTTATTTCACTGAACAATAAAAGAGGATTGCTCAGAGCTGGATTAACTCTGTGTGGCAAGACTGGGCACAGATGATAGGAAATCCTTATGTTGTACATTGTGACATCAATAAAAATAATAAAAAGAAAATCGGGTTTACATCCACTTTAAGCTTTGACAAAAAAAACTGGAAGCTGATAGGTTTCTATGCCGAGCTGCGCCAGATTTTGCACTCTCTTTTAGTAAATCAACCGCAGTGTTTCAGCCTACATATGAAATTGATGATCATTAGCATTTGCTTGGTATAATTAGGTAATTATACACCTGACTGTAATCCTACAAAACCCCTGACTTTGTGCAAAGTGTGTAAGAATTGAGGCTGGGTTGAAGCCAAAATTATGTCACACCAGTATAGTCACACCAAATATTGATTTGATTTAGATTTTTCTAAGTGTTCACTCACTTTGCATTTTGTAAAATGACAGAAATAAACCATTAATCGAATTATATATTTTTTAAAGCATTCTTTTTTTCTTAAAGGTTAACTTTTTTTTTTTTTTAAAGCATTCTTACTTTACAGAATATTTTCGCACCTGCCTAAAACCCTTGCACCGTACTATACTATATATATATATATATATATATATATATATATATATATATATACACAGTATATTATCATATAAGCATATAAATAATTAAATGTTAGCTGCCACTTGATGTGTTTTTTCGCTTAGGTGCAGACCTACTAAATAATAAATAAGACAACATATACCGTATATTTAATCATCTTGTTCTTCATGTTCAAACAATCCACTGTATAATAAAAGATAAAGGTGTGGAAAATTGGGACAGTCATGTCTCAAACTGTGATACCATGTAAACAGAAAAGCAGTTGCACACTGTAAGCTTTTCTCTATGAAATACTTTTAGATTCATCTCAGGGTGTGCCAGTAACAGTCACTAAGAGAAAACCCCCGGGGGCAACAGATACTCAGAGCTAATTCACAGCAAAACAGTACAGATCTAATCATTGTAAAAACATACCTGAAATGTTTCATACACAGGCTAGACTCATCATAGACAGAGGGCGCACCGGCCTTGCGCATTACCTTTGCAACACTACAATTTATTAGAAGTAAAATTGTATACTCATAAACGAGTGATAAAATCAGACAGATAATACAAAATCTATCATTAGCCTCAAAAAGCAAGTAAATATGGGTTAGTTGAAAAAGTCCAAAGTAGGCTGATGCATTTCGAGGTGTTTCAGGCTCTGAGGAAGAGAGGCCACCCTACTAGCCAGCAGATCTTGCTGGGTGAGGCAAATGATGGACTTTGTATCATCTGTCTGATTTTATCACTCGTTTATGAGTATACACAGGGCTTTTTTTCTCAGACAATAGGTGCAGGAACTCCCCCTTTCCGAGTCACCCCTTTTCTCCGCCCCCTACCTACCTCCCAGTACCGCCCCTTTTAGACAATATAGAACAAAGTATCATTTTGTGGTGCTAAGTAATTTATATGGAATTTGGTAATGATATCAAGAAAAGCAGTAAAATAGATCCCCTGCAGCCAGCAACAATAGATCCCCCTAACAACAGTGGACCAGCGACAACAACATTTCCCCGCCAGCAACAATAGACTCACAGCAGCATCAACAGATCTCCGTACAGCAAGCATTAATAGACTCTCTCTGGCTGCAATCAACAATAGACCCCTCCCCCAACAGTAGATCTCTTTCAGCAACAACTGACCCCCACCCCCTAGAAACAATGGGTCCCCCACCAGCAACAATAGAGTCCCCCTGCAAAAATAGATCCACAGCAGTGAGCATCAATACCCTGCAACACACCCCAGAATCCCTTGCCATTACATACAGTCAGTCCAGAACGTGCCGGAACTGCGTTCCCCCGCGTTCCCGCTGAGTATACAATTTTACTTCTAATAAATGTTAGTGTTGCAAAGGTAATGCACAAGGCTGGTGCGCCCTTTGTCTTTGTTTTCTTTTATATTTACTCCTGGGTTCCCCCTAACCTGTTGAGAGTGGCAGCACAGCCGATGCAGTGGTGTGATTTGTGAAGATTTCCCTCTTCTTATTTTTACCCTACGGCAATCTTTCGAGCACAGAGCATTTGTTTCTTTTTACATAGACTCATCATGGAGACCTGTCTATTTTTTCAACCCATTAGATATTATTTAGAAATTAGAAATATCCATGACAATATTAATATTGCTATGTGTCAGGGAGCCAATCTATGTTTAGAGGAAAGCCCCAGGAGGAATGCATACTGGGAAATGATGATGCACCTGTCTTTTCACCCTTTGGGGCAGATCCACAAAAGGATTATGCCGGCGTATCTATTGATACGCCGGCGTAATTTTAAATTTCCCGCTTCGTATCTTTGTTTTGTATCCACAAAACAAGATACGACGGCATCTGGGATTGATCCGACAGGCGTACGTCTTAGTACGCCGTCGGATCTTAGATGCAATTTTTCGGCGGCCGCTAGGTGGCGTTTCCGTCGAAATCCTCGTTGAGTATGCAAATTAGCTATTTACGGCGATCCACGAACGTACGTCCGGCCGGCGCATTTTTTTTATGTCGTTTTCGTTCGGCTTTTTCCGGCGTATAGTTAAAGCTGCTGTTATGAGGCGTACTCAATGTTAAGTATGGCCGTCGTTCCCGCGTACAATTTTGAAATGTTTACGTCGTTTGCGTAAGTCGTTCGCGAATAGGGATTTGCGTAGAATGACGTCACCGTCTGAAGCATTGGCTTTTTCTGGGTTAATTTCGAGCATGCGCACTGGGATACCTCCACGGACGGCGCATGTGCAGTTAAAAAAAAACCTTGTTTACGTCGGGTCACCACGTATTAACATAAAACACGCCCCCATTACATCCATTTGAATTCCGCGCCCTTACGCCGCCAGAGATACACTACGCCGCCGTAACTTACGGCGCAAATTCTTTGTGGATTCGAAATAAAAACAAATAAATAGATAAATAGATACGCTACGCCCGGCGGAAGATTACGCGCAGGTACGTGGATCTGCCCCATTATGTTTTCTTGCATTGATAGTATGTCCAACAATCACATCTAGCACCCGGGTAAGATGAAACAATGACTAACAGAGTCTTATGATGGAAACTGCATCTCACCATCATTCACGTTCATTTAAAGCGTAAACAATAAATTAATTTTATTTGCTCCATAGTAGATAGTAGTCTGCTAAATTTACAATTCAAAGCATTTTTTTTATGTTTGTTCTTAAAGTGCAAACAAATACCTGCTGATCTTGATAGAAAACTTGGAAGCTGATAACATCCTGTGCTCTCTGCCTATGCTGACTGTTATCATAATTGTTCTTAGCTCTCTCTCAGGCCCCATACACACGATAGAATCCATGCGCTTGAATTTATCCGCGGATCGGTTTCAGCGGATCGGCGGATTTATCTGTTGGTCCGCTGGCACGTACACACTAGCGTATAAAAATCCCCGCGAACCAGAACGTATGCAACGTAAACCACGTAAGACGTCACTATAAAGGGGAAGACCAAAGTCAACGGCGGCGCCCTCTGTTCCGCTTTTCTAGTTCCGTGTTACAGCGTTCTAGTGAAGGTTTGGTTAGAGCCGATTCGTGCTTTTCAGTCTCCGCGTTTTGACAGGTGGTATTCTTGGGTTCAGTGCGTGTGCTTGCGGGTTTGCAGTTGGCATTCGGGCACAGGCTTTCAGCACGTTTCCGCGTACTGTGCGCTCGTATCTGTGTGTCGTGCGGGGTTAGCAGGTTGTGCTGGATTTGGGGGTGCTTTCTGTTGGAGTGTGTTCTTGACTGACCAGCCGGCCGGTTTGAATCCATGATGGAGCAGCATCGTCGATTCTCGCGAATTGGTGGTGTTTATGGGTTTGCTTATGGACAGGCTCAGTGAATCAGTTGTTTGGGCAGGAACAGTGGGAGGAGGCGTTTCTGGACCAAGAATTGGTTGCGCCAGCGTGACCATTTTCTCATATGCCTCTGCTTAGGAACTCCAGGAGAATAATCCTGATGATTTTAGGAATTTTCTCCGCATGACGGACCCCGTATTCAACCGTCTGCTGGAACTTCTGTCCCCCTATATCACGAGGCAGGACACTGTGAATCCATCACGGCCAAGCAGAGGCTTATTGCCACGTTGCGGTACCTGGCGACTGGGAGGAGCCTGCAGGACCTCAAGTTCTCGACAGGCATCTCTCCCCAGGCGCTTGGGGTCATCATACCGGAGACGTGTACTGCCATCATACATGTTCTGCAGGAGGAGTATATTAAGGTAAGTTCCCTAATTTTAACATCACAATGTTTTTTTTTTAAATGTGTGAGAAAGTCTAATATTTTTTTTCTTCTCTAATAACCATGAGATTGTAATCTGCTGTGTGTGGGATGTTCCCTTTTCTCCCCATGCATGTTGTTAACCTTTACACGTTTTTTTTTTGGGGCCTACCTGCATATTTTGTCCTTACCCACCATAAACCTGTCCAGCATGCTTTGCTAGGCCCAAACCCACCTAGCCAATTTTTGAATTTTGGCTAATCAATTGTAGCTCTCCCCCCCCCTCCTCTCCCCCGAAATTAGTTTATTGATCTATCATCAGAGGGATGTTGAGTCTGACAATTAAGTGTGCCTATATTGTTTTAACTAAATACTCACTTCACAATGATTGTATGAAATTAGAATCCTGTTGTTGAAGTTGCACAATGATGGTTTTTGTATTGTGATTGCAATGTTTATCTGATAAATTAGTAATATTTTTTTTTTGTTTGTCCCCACAGCTACCCTCCACACCACAGGAATGGCAGTCTGTGGCTTCCCAATTTTCCCAGCGTTGTGATTTTCCGAACTGCGGTGGAGCAATAGATGGGAAGCACGTCCGCATTGTGCCCCCACCCCACTCGGGGTCCTACTATTTTAACTACAAGGGTTTTCATAGTATCGTGTTGATGGCGGTGGTGTCGGCACAGTATGAGTTTCTCTATGTGGACGTGGGGAAGAACGGCCGGCTGTCAGATGGGGGAGTGTTCTCACGGACTGAATTCTACGATCGTCTCCAAACTGGTGATCTGGCATTGCCACCAGATGAAGATAATGTAGAAGGACTTCCGTTTGTGTTCCTAGCGGACGAAGCTTTCGGGCTTGGACCTCACCTAATGCGGCCTTTTCCCCATAGGACTCTCACCTACGAGAGGAGGGTGTTCAATTATCGGTTGTCCAGAGCTCGGAGGGTAGTCGAGAATGCCTTTGCGATTCTCACCAACCGGTTCCGCCTGTTCCTGACAGCTATACATCTGGCGGAATATAAATTGAACACCGTTGTATTTGCCTGCTGCATTTTGCACAACTTTTTACGCAGGCATTCCCAGACGTACCTACCCGACAGCGTTTCTGAGGCAAGACTACTCTCAGATCCTCTCCCTGGGCTGGACACTGGTCGCGCTGGCATTGGCACCCCATCTGCTCGTGAGGTACGCGACAAATATGTTGAGTACTTCATGGGTCGGGGGGCCATTGCTATACCAGATGATATTACTTTCTAATTCGGCCCCCAAAAGAAAGGAATATTCACAGAACTAATAAATAATTAGACCATTGGACTTTATACAGTTGTTTGCATTACTGCTTTTTCTCTTTTTATCTGTCTTCCTGGTTTGCACCAAAAATAGTGCACTTCTAGTGCCAAATGTAGGGTTCAGGTTTTAGTAAATAAACACAATTGCACATTATTCACTCATCTACAAACTGGGTATCCAGCATATAAAAGAAGAAAGCCACTCATTGTTTGGATTTTGGAAAAGCTTTTTTTATTTTGAGCTTTTTCATTTTTCCTTGCTTACTCAAATTTTTACTAACAAACATGTCAACTTTGAGTTTTTTGCAAGGATTTTTTTTGTTGTTATATTTTTATTTTTCGAATTATCGGATTTTTACAATCATTATTCTCCTATATTTTTGGAGTTCACCAACAATGTATTACAATTGTAACATTTTTCACACAAATAGAATATTTCACAAATGTAAACTTAACAGAATTTTTTTGTGTGAATTTTTGAAACCAATATTTCTGTTTTTTTTTATTTTTTTTGGAAATAATTTTTTTTATTTTTTTTGGTATTATTGCTCAAATCTTGGTCAAATTTTTTGGACATATTTCTCACCCAACTTTTTTAGTGAAACTTAGAATATTTTTAAAGGTTTATTCTAAAAAATCTTCTATTGTACCATTTTTTTTTTTCATTTATTTAATTTTTTTTTTAATTTTATTTAAAAAATTTAAAAAAAATTTAAACATTTTTTTTTTAATTTTTTAATTTTATTTTAATAATTATTTTATTTTTATTTTTTAGGATTTTTCTGGCTTTTGGATTGAAGCCTTTTTTTTTTAGAAAACGTATAAAATGTGAAAAAAATATAAAAGACAAATGTGTCACTTTTACATCACAGTCATGGTGTGAGTTCACACCTGAACACGGCAAAATTTGAAGATGCACACACAAATCGCCAAATGTCAGTTCTACAACATATAAACACCGACAAAGGGCGACATGTGCTATCTGCCATCATGAGTGATCAATGTCTGTGTTATGTGGGAGCAAACCCTTCCTCAAAAACTACTTGAGAATCGAGGAGGGGTTTGTACCCACAAAGCACAGATAATCAAGATTCTGTGATGGCAGATAGCACATGTTGCCACACTGTGTGTGCATCTTCAAATTTTGGCGTATTGCTGAGTCACAATATAAAACTGGTTGGGGATGGGCGGGTGGGGGGGTGTTCAGTCTTTGACCCGGCCCATCATGTCAATGATGTTTTTATAGTTCTGTTCTATCCCGATCATTTTTTGGCGCATAGTTTCCAGCTCGGTGCAGCACTCTAAAAAGTAACTTTTCACATTCTGTTCCATGAGAAGCAGTCTTTGGCGCATGTTGTCCTTCTCACTGCTGCACTCCATCACTTGCTGTATAATTATTCCAGCACTGGTGGCAGAAAAATGATGACCAACATCTTCATCCCCTACAAAATGAAGCAAAAAAAATACAATGTGAGAAAAAGCCTGTCTAGATCTATATAGGGTTGCCACCTCATCCCTTTAAACCAGAACACATATTAATTTAACAGGTTCTGTGGCTGATTAAGGTGGTAATTAAACTCATCTGGTGCCATATCAGCATTACACTAGCCACAGAACATGTGTAATCCATATGTGTTTGGGAATAAAGGGATGAGGTGGCAAGCCTATCTACATCTGTTTTTCCATATCAAGCTGGTGTGACACTGACCTGCTGGTGGTGTGCTCCTCCAACCTCCACATCTTCGACATCTGAATCACTCCTCCTTCTTGCATCACTTCCCCATCATCCTCCACGACTCCTCCTTCCATCAATCCACCATCTTCTAAAGTGCAAAAAATCCTCCTCAACAAATTCCCCTTCCTCATCCACAAGTACAAGATCCAAGATGACTCCATCTTCCTCTCTTCCTTGCACATCCTCCTCCTCCTCCACATCCTCCCTCTCTTCTTGCACAACCTCCTCCTCCTCCACATCCTCCTCTCTTCCTTGCACATCCTCCTCCTCCTCCACATCCTCCTCTCTTCCTTCCACATCCTCCTCCTCCTCCACATCCTCCTCTCTTCCTTCCACATCCCCGTCCTCCTCCCACATGGCGAGATGTTTGATGTTGGCCTTGTCTGGCCCTCTCAGCCTCCTCAAACTGCAGGCGTCTTCTTTCCCCTAAATAAACAAAGAAAAAAAGGTATACTCATCAACACACAGATATTGTAGAGCAGAAA
Organism: Rana temporaria; assembly: GCF_905171775.1. Taxonomy (NCBI): domain Eukaryota; kingdom Metazoa; phylum Chordata; class Amphibia; order Anura; family Ranidae; genus Rana; species Rana temporaria. The sequence continues at coordinate 159,064,711 of NC_053497.1, forward strand.
TCGCATACATTGCTTTATTAGGAAGAGGCTTTTTTTGGGGCTAAATTGGGTCTTCTCCCCCCCACTCAAAAATTTGGGATGACTTCTATGGCAAGCTCTGATTCGGGCCCTTTTTAGCGAAGTGACACACATGGATGTCCCCCCCTTAAATTTTTAACACGGAGACCATACAAATTTCAATCTTAATATTTAGGTGGAGACACAGGTGCTCTGATTACAGATATGAAAACACCAGCTTAGTAGCACTGTTGCATTACACAGGTCTTGGATTTGCATTTTCCACAACTCTATTTGTACACAATGTTTACAAACCATGTTTTTGGCCAGAGAGGCATGTCCAGGTGTTTTGTTCCTGGGCCAACATCGTATTTGGGAGAAATAAGCTGATGTCAACGATGTTTACTATTAAACAGTCGTTGCCCAAGCAAAAATGTTTGTGAAAAACACCTTCTATTTCAACATGAGCTCAGAAGTACAAACCAGGCCAAGGAGACAGATGTAGAAATTTACCTGACCAAGCTAAAAATCTAAAAAGGTTCCCCCCCCAACTAATATATTTAACTTACTTTTCTTTAGTATTTTTTGATCTTCTTGTACTGATGTGGCTCCCTCAGTTTTCAAATCAGACCACCGCTTCCGTAGCTGCTCCTTGGACCTGGTGATCCCAAACATTCTCTTCATTTTCTTGCCACCTTCTCCATTATTTTCCCCTTTCTGCGGTTGGGGGTCTTGTATGGCCCATATTGGCCATCATAGTCCTTCCTCCCGCAGTATATCCACAAGCTCAATCATTTCCTCAAAAGCCATATTAGTGGCCTTATACCGTTTTGGACGGGATCGGGACGTTCCTGCCTCTGTCCCCTCACTTCTTGGCCTGAGAGCTCCATGCATGCTCGCCTGTCATCGCCATCTTTTATCCCCACAGAGATTAGGGGCGTGGAAACCAGGAAATGTCCCGTCATGGGCGTGTACGAGGGTGGCGGTTCATGCATACGCGGAGTGTAGAGAATGAATAAGACGTAATTACGTAGGTTACGCAGAGATTATTCGCTCGTTTCACAGAAGTTACATAGTTCACGCCATATTTTTTGAGTTAACATTGATTAGGGGGCATGGCAAAGGTGACGAAGGCGGGGTGTCACGCACACGCGGAATGTATAGAAGGGAAGCCACGTGGTTACGTACGTTACGCGGAGGTGATTATAACATTTGACAGAAGTTACACACTTAACGCCATATTTTGTGAGTTAACATTGATTAGGGGGCATGGCAAAGGTGACGAAGGCGGGGTGTCACGCATACGCGGAGTGTATAAAAGGGAACCTACGTGATTACGTACGTTACGCAGAGATTATTTCAAGGTGCTTCACGAGGAGCTAGAGATAATAAGGTAAGAAAATTGGAACATGGGATCAGCAGAGGCATAAAAAATATAGAGCCATGGGATTGGGGTTTAATCTGTTGTTTGCACCCTTTTAACGCTACTTATGTTTCTTGTGTCCCCAAAACAGTAATCCTTCTCACAATGCTTTCACACATCACTTTAATCTAGATGTGAAGAATGCTCTACGTATTTGTAGTTTTTGCCAGGTGTATTGTGATCATGCAAGTATTGTTCTGTGTTGGTTGGCCAGAGGTTAGTATGAAGTGTATTTCTATGTCAGGAATGATGAGGGGCATGCTAGGTACACATGAAATAGTGCCTTGAGGAATGGTCAAAATATCAAAAATGGATGATGGTTAGAGATGACACGTATTTAGAAAACTTTATTCAAAAATGGTCTGCATGTGAACTAATTGTTGGTCACAACAATGGGGCAGAGCTGGGCAGCATTTTAGCTGCAGGAGACACTGTGTTTGCATAGTAGTTTTGAAATCTGGGGCCACATATTCTTACAATGTGAATGCTGTGCATTTTATAATGCTTCTTTATTTTTATTTTTACAGTGTGTTAATTGTATGTTTTGGAAAAAAACATACAAAAATAAAATGGACCAGATTGTGGGCCAAGAAGCTATAAGTAGCCTTATTGCGAAGTATCGTGAGACGCCCCTACTTTGGGGATAGCAGACACCCCCTGTATAAAAATCGGGCGTGCCGAAGGACAGCACTTGATGAGATTGCAACATATATGCAGACATGGGTTCCCGGCTGCACAGGCCACATAATCAAGAACAAAATGAACAACCTGAGGGCCGCATTCCGCACAAAAAGAAAACAACTACGGGAGCAACGATCAGGAGCAGCAGCAAGCGAGTCCACGGAGCCAAGTCTGTGGTACTACCAGGAGCTGCAGTTTTTGGGGGATCAAATGGATGGCCGGCGATCAATGTCAAGCCTTCCTCCCAGACAGCAGGGCAGCAGACCTTCCACGGATCACCGTAGACAGGAGGAGAACAGTGAGGGGCTGGCTGGCATGCATCCAGATCTTCGACTGAGCACTTCTTCTGAGGTAGAGTATTTTACACCAAATTTTTGTGCTGCTAATTATGGTTTAATTCTTGAGTTGATATTGTAAGCCCAAAAGAAAAAATGGCCTAGAAAAGTCGTGGTCATAAAAATAGGGGTCCTGGATGACAAGTGCAGGGATCAGAAGGAGAGTAGATTCAAGATTAAAGTAAGATAAAACAAACCAGTCTAGAGCATGAAAATGTGTGTGATTTGCTGGTGTCAAATTGTAAAACATGTCCCTTTTTTGCCACAGGAAGAAGTGACCAGCCTGGATTTGACGGCTACTGAGGCCGAGATGCATGCCAGCCAGGAGGAAGGGGTCATTGGCAGCCAGGAGGAGGAGGCCGGGGCCAAGCACTAGTCAGGAGGGCCCCAGGCCCAGGGCTAGCACAAGCACGCATGTCCCTCCCCCCCAGGTCAGGCAAGCAGGCCTAATGAGGCGCAGGAGGGAAGTTGAGGATAGGAGCCTCGAGATGATCAGGAGGCGAGCGCCATAATGAGGGCCCCCCTGACCCGCACTGAGGCCTACAGTGCCTATGTGGCACACGAACTATCAACAGGGGGGAGGAAGATCAGAGGCGTGCCAGAACCTATTTAATAAGGTGATTCTATGGATGCAGAGGGGCTGGCTGACCGATGACACCGAGCTCAGTGACCCACCACGGCCTCTTGCAGATGGGGAGGATGTGGCAGCAGGAGGAGGTAACAGATGTTGGGCAGGATGGGCCTGCCCAACATCTGTTACCTCCTCCTGCTGCCACATCCTCCCCATCTGCAAGAGGCCGTGGACGGATCCGTGGAAGATCTGCTGCAAGGAGGGTTACAAGGAACAGGAGAAGATGATTCCCGGCCTTCCATTTGATCCCCCAAAAACTTTTTGCTTTTTGGACTACCACAGCCTGGGCTCCATTGGCTCACTTGCTGCTGCTCCTGGTTTTTGTTTTTTGTGGTTGTTCTCTTTAGTTGTCGGTATGCGGGTCCTCAAGGTTTGCCATTTTGTCCTTGACTATGTTGCCTGTGCAGTCTGGAACACAAGTCTGCATGTATGTTGCTATCTCAGCAAGTGCTGCCCTTCTAGTTATTTTTGTGGTGAATTAGGTTAAAATAAATGGTGATTTTATTTTCAGAAATACCTTGTCTATTGTGTTTTTAGACTGTGTTGATTAGGCATGAAACATTTTTGGTAATATGTGTCATTTAGAAAGGACACCAACTCCTTGGGGGGGGGGGGGGACATTTGGTGTACCAACTTGGTGAAACCAAAAAGGAAAAACACACGCATAACAAAAATGGTGACAAAACCTCACCCAAAAAAAAAAAAAAAAATGTGCAAAAAAAAACAATGGTGCCATAAATTGCACACAAAAAAAAAAAAATGTGCAAGAAAAAACAATGGTGCCATAAATTGCAAAAAAAATAAATAAAAAAAAAGTGCAAAAAAAAACAATGGTGCCATAAATTGCACACAAAAAAAAAAAACATAAAATGTGCAAAAAAAAACAATGGTGCCATAAATTGCACACAAAAAAAATAAAGAGAAAAAATGTGCAAGAAAAAACAATGGTGCCATAAATTGCACACCAAAAAAATATAGAAAAAAAATGTGCAAGAAAAAACAATGGTGCCATAAATTGCACACCAAAAAAATATAAAAAAAAATGTGCAAGAAAAAACAATGGTGCCATAAATTGCACAAAGAAAAAAAAAAAAAAAAGAAAAAAAAAAAAAAAACATTGCATTTAAAAATAAACCAAAAAACATAGACATGTGGAGGACTAAAATAAAGTTACAACATCTGGATAGATAGCATCAGCAAGAGAACGCGTTTATTCTAGCAAGAGAACGCAGAAAAAAAAAGAGGCAAGAAACGACACAATAGAGCTTTAAAAGGACGAATGTGCCATATCACAAACAAACGAGAGTTTTACCTGAAGTGCTCCCATCCCCTTATTTCGTCTGAGCAGCGCGGGATTTTTATCCGCGGATATTGTGTACTAACCAACGGATATATCCGTCGGATAGCTTCACAGCGGATATATTTGTTAAGCATGTCAGCAAATATTTGATCTGCTGAAAAGCGATTCGACGGAAAATATCCGCGGATAATTATCCGCTGGAGTGTACACACCATAGAATCTATCCGCTGAAACCCATTTGCAACGGATTTATCCGCGGATGGATTCTATCGTGTGTACGGGGCCTGAGGTGTTTTCTGTGAGGTGTTTTCTGTGAGGGTAAATACCTTCATTTGAAGGACAAGTATTCAAAAAACATTCCTCAATTTCTGCTGTGTTTACAGAGAGCCTGCAAACCAAACAATTGGTTTCCTAAGAGACGCTGAGGAGTTTAATAACACCTCACAAACAGCTGTGGGGTGAGTTGGCTCCTCCCACACAAGGCTGAGGGAACTTTCCTCTGCATATGTTTACATTGGTTTCCTAGGAGACGCTGAGGTAAAAACCTTCATACGAGGTGCATGCGCGGAGGCTCCTAAGATGGCCGCTTAAGCCAGGAGCTCCGCTCTGTCACAGCCATCACCTGGCCCTAGCACCGGATTCACGGCGGTCGACAGCCCAGACACGGCGGATTCGATAGGGGAACATCCCGCCACCATCCCCATGTACAGTAGAGCGGTCCGGAAGGGCCTGGAACCGAGCTACACGGATTTGGAGAATCGGGCAGAATCCAAGATGGCGGCCGTACCTCAGACACAGGCGTCTTATGCGGGGGGATGTCCTGAGGTGAGACAGGTAATCTCTCCAGCTACATTAAACCTTCCCCCTCAGACTGTCCAATGTACCTCAGGCCACATATCAGCACCACTTTCCACCTCAGAAGTCACAGTGGAATCCCCATTATCTCATTATGCTGGCTTCCCTCAGGAATCATCACCAGTACATGTTATCAACACTATCCCCTCAGGGAATGCTGACTTTGTGACTCCCCAGAATGCAGGGGAACTTTTTCTGAAATTTTCTGAACTGCTTGAGCGGGGACTTGCTCAAACAGCCATTACCATTACAAATGAAATACGCTCTGACTTCCAGAACTTGGGCTCCAGGATGGAGATAATAGAGAATAAGCTGGACATTACTGTCTCCAGAGCCAATCAAAATACTGACCAAATACAGTTCTTACAAGAGCAACTGGATGTGGCCCTGGACAGAATAGATGACCTTGAGAACCGCTCCAGAAGGGACAATTTTAGGGTCAGGGGTCTTCCTGAGTCTATTGGGGACAAAGCTATCCAGGATTTTATCAAAAGCCTGCTCCCCTCTATTGCCACACACAAACTAGAGCTGGATAGAGCTCATAGATCTCTGGGCCCACTGAGGAAGGATGGATCACCCAGGGACATAGTGGTGAAACCACATACTATACTGTGAAAGAAGAGATTATGAGAATTTCTCGTCAACAACCCCGCATCTCATTCCAAGGACATGACATTCAAATTTTTGCCGACATCTCCCTCGCGACTATACAAAAACGCAGAACACTAAAACCACTGCTAGTGACCTTGATACAGAAAGAAATAAAATATTGGTGGGCTTTTCCCTTTGCTTTAAAATTTGCGTATAAAGGCAAAACCTATGCTTTTACCACTCTCTGAAGGCGAGAAAATCCTACTTGCACTAAAGTTCATTTCACTGGACTCAGCAATGGACACTTCAAATTTACAAGCAGGGTCATCTAAGCGTCCCACCCCCACCAGTCCTATTTCTCCTACCTGGAAGAAGACTAAAAGCAGACGCACCAAGGATCCAACAAATACCTGAATTAAGAACTTCACCTAGACTTTATTCTCTTTCTGCTAGTTAGACACCTTTCGGGTCTCACTAAGTTGGGTCTCCTATCCGTGGCTGGGGACCCATGTGACTCTTTGTTTCACCACCTATTGCAAAAAAATTTTTTTTATTTATTTCTTTCCACTTATAAAAAGACTTTCTGATCAGCACCTTTTTATTTTTGCCATTCTCCTTATTTTATTTCTCTCATATTGTGTTGGTACATGAAGGAGTATGTGTATATATGTGCGTGTGTGTATGGGTGATTGGATGTTTAGGTAGGTATGTGTGTGTGTATGTATGTTCATAGGTCTATGTGTGGGAGTAGGTATAGGTATATGAGTGGGCATATTTATGGATGTATTCATATACATATGTGTATGTGTTTATATGAGAGAGGGTGAGGGGAAAGGAAAAGGGGGGGGGGGGGAAACAGGGGAAGAAAGAATGTTTCTTTAATGCATGTATACAGTGGTATATAGGTTACATGCAGCTCTTTAAATAGACAAGAGGAAAGTATTGTTAAATGTCTGGCGCCTTTCACATATGATAGATTTACACTGTTGTTAATTTGATCGCATTGACCGTGATCCGCATATTATTACATGAAATGTTATAGTTTTTGATTAGAGCGTATTCCGCCGTTGTTTAATTTGCCTGTTCGCTCTAAGGGTTGGTTGGGGTTGAGGCAGATGCATTATGCCTCCGATCACTCCAGGACAGTGTGTTTTTTCACTGTCAGGGGCTGGTCTAGTAGCCCGTGTTTTGGGCTACATTAGTTTCCTGTATAACGAAGGTGGGATGGACTTTTCTCCCTCCTACTTTCGTTGGTCTAGTTTATTTCACTTCACGAGATGTTACTTCTTACTCTCTTTTCTTCTTTCTATCTTTTTCTATTCTAACTTATTTTTCTTGATTGCCAGATTGCTCATACTAAGTCGATTTTGTCATGCCCTGGGTCCAGGTCCAGTAAATAGCTCTCGCTCGTCTCTCCCAAGCCTCTCTCCATTTTGGGTAAGTGATATGATCATCTCATCCTTTTTCTCCCACAATGGCTACACCAAATAACTCCACACCTCCTATCACTTTGAGAATAACCTCACATAATGTTCAGGGATTGAACTCACCTGTTAAGAGAAGGAAGGTATTCCAATCTTACCACTCCCAGAAAATATCGGTTGTCCTTTTGCAGGAGACCCATTTTCCAACAAGTTACTCTCCCTCCTTTATTCATTCTCAATTTCCCCAATTTTTTTTAGCGAACGCTGAGGACAAGACTAGAGGGGTGGCGATCCTTTTTTCGAAGACCTGCAAATTCAATTCTCTTTTGACACATAGGGACCCAGATGGCAGATTTCTCTTGGTCAAGGGAGAATTGAATGATCAATTGTTCTCCTTCATCTCATACTATGCCCCCAATAGAGGTCAGACGAAAATTTTTCAAGCCATGTTTGCCACTCTGGAACCTCTCCTAGAGGGGACAATAGTGTGTGGAGGTGACTCTAATATAGCTTTTGACCAAAGTTTAGACAAATCTAAACCCTTAGCGACACGGCTGACACGCCCAGTTAGAGCCAGCTCTCACATAGCAAAACTAATATATCAACAAAATCTGGTAGACATTTGGAGGGAACTTAATCCAACTAAAAGGGATTATACCCATTTTTCAAACCCACATAAATCATATTCCAGGATTGATCATATACTCATTTCAACTAGACATATCCCCTCAGTTACTAAAGCTACCATAAAAGACACGCCTCTCTCGGATCACTCCATGGTTGTTTGCTCTATACAAACACAAATTTTGGATCCCCACAAATCTCATTGGAAATTAAATGAATCCCTCCTTAACGATCCAAATGTAGTTTCGGAAATTAACAAGGCCTTAAAAGAATACTTTACATTAAATAATGTTGATGGAATCTCGGCTGAGCTGCTTTGGGCGGCTCACAAAGCTACCATCCGCGGTAAAATAATTCAGATAGCCTCTAAACGAAAAAAAGAAAAAAAGGCGGAGGTAGCTAAATTGGAAAAGGATTTTATGACCTTATGTAGAAAGCATAAAGAAGACCAGACAAAGGTTCAGGTCGCGCAGCTTGACGCTGCTAGATTAGCTTTGAATTTATCACTCACAGTTAGTGCTGAAAAGTCCTTAAACTGGAGCAATGCAAGATTCTATTTACACAAGGATAAAATGAACACATTTTTAGCCAATCAGCTCTCTCCGAGATTCCGCACATTTGCACTCCCTAAAATTAGAACACGAGATGGGACCACGACCCTGAACCCTAAGCGTATTTTACAAGAATTCCAGACTTTCTATTCTACCCTCTACCAGAAGACTGGTACAGCCAAACAATTAGATATTAAGTCCTTTTTGGATCATCTACCTATTCCGAATTTACATGAGAACCATGTCGATTTGATGGAGGCCCCAATTTCTGTGGAAGAAACCATGGGGGTGATCAAAAACCTACAGGGTCGATCTGCTCCCGGACCGGATGGCCTCTCGGCCCCATATTACAAAACTTTTGCAGAAACCCTAGTTCCTCATCTCACTAAATTTTTCAATTCGATGCGAGGGGGTGAGGCCCTGCATTTCCACCTGAATGAGGCGTTTATTTCAGTTATACCCAAACCAGACAAAGATCTCGAACACATAGAAAACTATAGGCCCATTTCCTTAATCAACAATGATTTGAAAATAATGACCAAAATTCTTGCTAATAGGTTAAATTCTTTTATTCACCTTTATGTTCATAAAGATCAGGTCGGCTTCATCCCAGGGAGACAGGGTCCAGACCAGGTGAGGCGAGCAGTGGACATTATATCATTGCTCCAGTCGGGATGGGATGGGGGTCCTCCTCAGGAGGGGCTCCTCCTGTCATTGGAATTTCAGAAGGCCTTCGACTCCTTATCTTGGCAGTATCTATTTGAGGTGCTGCGGAGTTGGGGTTTTGGAGAGAATTTTCGAGGGCTTCTGAGGTCCTTGTATTCTGAGCCCAAGGCAAGGGTTAAATTGCAGGGATATTTTTCAGATCCCATTTTTATTGCCAGAGGTACGAGACAGGGCTGCCCCCTGTCCCCTTTGGTCTTTGCCATAGCAATTGAAACATTAGCTATCGCTATCCGATCTGAGCCGGATATAAAATGGGTATCTTGTGGACCCCAAGTTCACAAATGCGCATTATTTGCGGATGATCTCCTCCTTTTTATCTCATCCCCGACTACGTCTCTACCCAAATTATGTAACTTACTCGAGTCTTTCGGGAATATTTCGGGGCTACGTGTCAACATGAATAAATCCCAGGCACTTAATATATCCACACGAACGTCCATAGTCGAAAGTCTGAAACCTCATTTTGATTTCAAATGGGCCGAATCATCTATACGTTACTTAGGAATAAACCTAACCCCCAAAATTTAACAATTGTACCAGGCAAATTTCCCCCCTATGTTTCGCAAACTTGAATTAGACCTTCAGACATGGGCTCGACATAAGATTTCATGGTTAGGTAAAATTAACTCAATTAAGATGACTCTTTTACCCAGGCTGCTCTACCTATTCAGATCCCTTCCGATACCTATTAAAAAAGATCAACTGAAATTATTTCAAGGCAAAATATTTAAATTCACTTGGGCGGGTAAGGGATATAGACTGGCCCAAAATGTCCTTTATGGGCCCAAAACACAGGGGGGTCTAGGGCTTCCGAACTTATTCAGATATTATCAAGCGGCTAGGTTGCCCAACTATCTTCTCTCTTTTCAAAAAGCGAAAAACCTGATTGGATTGATATCGAGAGTTTGGCCGCCCCTAATCTTCCACTGGAAGGTCTATTATGGTTACCACAAAAATCGAGGCCAGCTATAATGTCTCCTGCGTTATCCCAATCATTTAAGCTGTGGGATGATCTGAGACGTCTTCCCTCTCTGATATCGGAGGCTAGTCCCTTAACACATATTTTTCATAATCCCCAGTTTACGCCAGGAATGGACGCCAAAGCATTCCAATGGTGGTTAGACAAAGGAATCTATAGGATAGGGGATTTCCTTTTAACCACTGGCCCGCTCTCTATGGAGCATTGCATAAGAAATTGGGATCTACCAGAATCTGAGAAATTGCGGTACTCTCAAATTTTTCATTTTGTAAAGTTATTTAGGAGGGATAAACCCTCTCCCCCAGTCTTTACTAGATTTGAGCGTTGGTGCTATCAAATGGAGGAGTGCAAGGGAGGAATTTCCATAATATATGCATCACTATCAGAGGCTTCTTCCAAATTTTCATACATGGAGGCTTGGGAGAGAGATCTGCAGGAGACCTGGAGCCTGGACGAGTGGCATAAGGTAGGAACGAGAGCTTATAAAGGATTACTTAACGTATCTTTGATAGAGTCCAATCTGAAGGTACTGATGAGATGGTATCTAGTTCCTAGTAGGCTGGCGTCCATGTTCCCAACAGCTTCTCCGTTATGTTTTCGAGATTGTCAAGCCCAGGGCACCATGCTGCATATTTGGTGGGATTGTCCTAAAATCAGAGGGTTTTGGAATAAGATATTTAATCTCATCAGAAAAGTTACAGGTGTTCCAGTGGAAAAGAACCCACAAGTAGCACTACTTGGGACAAGGATCCCTCAAGCCTCTAAACAAATGCAAAAATTGATAACCTTTATGCTTTTAGGCGCAAAAAACACCCTGGCAGGGGCTTGGAAACAACCGAGAGTCTCCATTATGGCAGCCAAAAAGAAGATTTCTTGGGTAATGACTCGAAAAAATGGTTAGTTCCATTCTAAACACATCTCAGCTATTTGAGACAATATGGGAGCCTTGGGCCAAATATGTGGGGGTTTCCCTACTTCCGGGTACCACGACGACACCCACAAACTTATGATATTTCAGCTGGCAATCACCTTATCTCTATCCTTCTTCTTTCTTCCTTTTCCTATTCTGCTCTTTTCCTCTGATTCTCTTATCTTCAGTGCTTCTTTTTGTTTCTCGGTTTAACTCTCAGGTATGCTATCAATCAAAATTACTGTGAAGAATTACATAGAATAAAGGGATTCTGCAACAATGTTCATTGTTTTGCTTGAGAATCCGTACTATGTATGCGGTATCAATAGGGATTTCCCGGGTTTTACTGAACCTATGGAGTCCACCGCTAATACCTTCACTCATGGACACCTGCACGACTCTGGAACTTTCAGGTTTTTCCACGGATGCGTGGCCAGTCCTGTTAAGTACGTGACTCCAATAGCACTTGAGGCTTACGTGTTCCTTTTTTTCTTTTTCCGGCACAGTGTGTCCCCATCAGGGGTGTCGGAAATAGACATTTAGGTTGAGTGATTGGCTCAATACTACGATTTTATTTTTCCTACCATTACAGAATGGTTCACTCAGGGTTGGATAGGATAACTTATTTAATGATGGGTGAGAGTCAAGGTATTATTGCTATTTATTTATCTTTTATTTATATTTATTTTTGGTTAATCAATGCCTCTATTTATCCTATGCTATGTTATCTATTTCAATTGAAATGTATGTATTTCTTCTTGCTCCAGATTGTTCCGGAGAAACTAAATTGTACAATGATGATCTTTAATAAACTTCTTTTAAAACCAAAAAAAAAAAAAACCTTCATACACACATCTGTGAGGGCTTTCTATAGCTCCTCCCTCAGTTTTTTTTGGCTCTGCGTAACTTCTGCATGCTCTGCATATAGCAACCCTCCATAGCAACCAGTCCATAGCAACCAGTCCATAGCAACCAGTTCATAGCAACTGTCCATAGCAACCATTCCAGAGCAACCGTCCATACCAACCACTCCATACCAACCACTCCATAGCAACCAGTCCATAGTAACCATTCCATAGCAACCCTCCATAGCAACCATTCCATAGCAACCCTCCATAGCAACCACTCCATAGCAACCAGTCCATAGCAACCAGTCCATAGCAACCAATCCAGAGCAACCGTCCATACCAACCACTCCATAGCAACCAGTCCATAGCAACCAGTCCATAGCAACCAGTCCATAGCAACCGTCCATAGCAACCAGTCCATAGCAACCAATCCAGAGCAACCGTCCATAGCAACCAGTCCATAGCAACCAGTCCCTAGCGACCAGTCCCTAGCAACCAGTCCATAGCAACCAGTTCATAGCAACCACTCCATAGCAACCATTCCATAGCAACCCTCTATAGCAACCACTTCATAGCAACCGTCTATAGCAACCAGTCCAAAGCAACCAGTCCATAGCAACCGTCCATAGCAACCAATCCAGAGCAACCGTCCATACCAACCACTCCATAGCAACCAGTCCATAGCAACCAATCCAGAGCAACCGTCCATAGCAACCAGTCCATAGCAACCACTCCATAGCAACTACTCCATAGCAACCACTCCATAGTAACCATTCCATAGCAACCCTCCATAGCATCCAGTCCAAAGCAACCAGTCCATAGCAACCAGTCCATAGCAACCGTCCATAGCAACCGTCCATAGCAACCCGTCCATAGCCATCAGTCAATAGCCATCAGTCCATAGCAACCCTCCATAGCAACCAGCCCATAGCAACCCTCCATAGCAACCAGTCCATAGCAACCAGTCCATAGCAACCATCCATATCAACCATCCATAGCAACCAGTCCATAGCAACCATCCATAGCAACCAGTCCATAGCAACCAGTCCATAGCAACCATCCATAGCAACCGGTCTATAGCAACTGGTCGATAGCAACTGGTCCATAGCAACCGGTCCATAGCAACCAGTCTAGAGCAACCGTCCATAGCAACTGTCCATAGCAACCAGTCCATAGCAACCGTCCATAGCAATCCATCCATAGCAACCCTCCATAGCAACCGTCCATAGAGACCATTGCATAACAACCCTCCATAGCATCCAGTCCAAAGCAACCAGTCCATAGCAACCAGTCCATAGCAACCGTCCATAGCAACCATCCATAGCAACCAGTCCATAGCAACCCTCCATAGCAACCAGTCCATAGCAACCCTCCATAGCAACCAGTCCATAGCAACCAGTCCATATCAACCATCCCTAGCAACCAGTCCATAGCAACCAGTCCATAGCAACCCATCCATAGCAACCAGTCCATAGCAACCAGTCCATAGCAACCTCTCCATAGCAACCATCCATAGCAACCATTCCATAGCAACCCTCCATAGCAACCACTCCATAGCAACCACTCCATAGCAACCCATCCATAGCAACCAGTCCATAGCAACCAGTCCATAACAAACAGTCCATAGCAACCAGTTCATAGCAACCGTCCATAGCAACCCGTCCTTAGCAACCTGTCCATAGCCATCAGTCCATAGCAACCCTCCATAGCAACCAGTTTTTGATGGGGCAAACAGGATGGTGCAGTTTTGATGGTGCAGTTTTGATGGTGCAGTTTTTGATGGGGCAATGGATCGAACTGGATCGACACATGGTTGGATCACATTTACATCTCCAGGGGCAACGTCTCCAGTCAGGAGTATTGGTGGAGGCAAGACCACGCCGCACAATTTCCCCAGAAATGGTATCTTTTCTAGTTAAGTGGTCTTGCATAGCAAGAGCACTTATTGTTATCTCACATATATATTATTATTATTATAGCCAAATTTTAAACGGTATCTCCTCACACAGTTTTTACACTACATAGACGAGTAATATATCGAAACGTGCGGATTGTTCCAGAATGGTGTGCTACTACTTTGTGGAACGTTTCGCCAAATCATTCGCGAAATATTTTTGCGGCGAAATTTTCCCATAGGAATGAATGGTGACGCTTACAGTGTGGAATGTCAAAAACGGAAAAATCAGCACATGATTTGTAAACTGCGACCACTCCCTCATTTTCAAGCCGACCTACACAAATCTTATATCAAAACGTTCAGCTATCCCTGCTGCCACAAAACGTGTTCACGGCTAAGCGATTGATTAAACCGTTTTCACAATGTGACAATTTGTTTGCAACCTACGCCATCCATTATTTCAATGGAAGTCAATGGAGGTCAAAGTTTAGAAAACTAAAACTTGCTGTGGAATTTGTAAACTGCGACTGTGCCTTCAATTTTATTATTTCAGAGACATACTATACATCAAAATGTAGGTCTGGGTCTTGTGATTCGTAAAATATAAAGATATTCGCTGTACGATTTATAGTTTTTAAAATACAATCATTTGAAGGACAAGTATTCAAAAATTAAAGCAAGAATCTGAGTCTCTGCTTAGAGTGCGTTTGCTTATGTTTACATTGGTTTCCTAGGAGACGCTGAGGTAATTAAAACTCCTCATGCACAGCTGTAAGGGGATTCTATAGCTCCTCCCACACAGTTGTTAGGTGTTTTCTGTGAGGTAAATACCTTCATTTGAAGGACAAGTATTCAAAAAACATTCCTCAATTTCTGCTGTGTTTACAGAGAGCCTGCAAACCAAACAATTGGTTTCCTAGGACACGCTGAGGAGTTTAATAACACCTCACAAACAGCTGTAAGGTGATTTGGCTTGCATATGTTTACATTGGTTTCCTAGGAGACGCTGAGGTAAAAACCTTCATACACATATCTGTGAGGGCTTTCTATAGCTCCTCCCACAAACTGTGAAGTGATATGGCTCAGTTTTTTTGGGCTCTGCGTAACTTCTGCATGCTCTGCATATAGCAACCATACATAGCAACCAGTCCATAGAAACCAGTCCATAGCAACCAGTCCATAGCAACCAATCCAGAGCAACCGTCCATAGCAACCAGTCCATAGCAACCAGTCCATAGCAACCCGTCCATAGCAACCAGTCCATAGCAACCAGTCCATAGCAACCAGACCATAGCAACCAGTCCATAGCAACCAGTCCATAGCAACCATTCCATAGCAACCCTCCATAGCAACCACTTCATAGCAACCGTCTATAGCAACCAGTCAAAAGCAACCGTCCATAGCAATCCATCCATAGCAACCACTCCATAGCAACCCTCCATAGCATCCAGTCCAAAGCAACCAGTCCATAGCAACCAGTCCATAGCAACCAGTCCATAGCAACCATCCATTGCAACTGTCCATAGCAACCGTCCATAGCAACCAGTCCATAGCAACCAGTCCATAGCAACCAGTCCATAGCAACCCGTCCATAGCAACCAGTCCATAGCCATCAGTCCATAGCAACCCTCCATAGCAACCTGTTTTTGATGGGGCAAATAGGATGGTGCAGTTTTGATGGTGCAGTTTTTGATGGGGCAATGGATCGAACTGGATCGACACATGATTGGATCACATTTACATCTCCAGGGGCACTGTCTCCAGTCAGGAGTATTGGTGGAGGCAAGACCACGCCGCACAATTTCCCCAGAAATTGTATCTTTTCTAGTTATTATTCTTATTATTATAGCCAAATTTTAAACGGTATCTCCTCCCACAGTTTTTACACTACATAGACGAGTAATATATCGAAACGTGCGGATTGTTCCAGAATGGTGTGCTACTACTTTGTGGAACGTTTTGCGGAATCGTTCGCGAAATATCGTCATTTTTGCGGCAACATTTTCCCATAGGAATGAATGGGGAGAGCTAGAGTGTGAAATGTCAAAAACGGAAAAATCAGCACATGATTTGTAAACTGCGACCACTCCCTCATTTTTAAGCCGACCTACACAAATCTTATATAAAAACGTTCAGCTATCCCTGCTGCCTCCACACGTGTTCACGGCTAAGTGATTGATCAAACCGTTTTCACAATATGATAATTTGTTTGCAACCTACGCCATCCATTATTTCAATGGAAGTCAATGGAGGTCAAAGTTTAGAAAACTAAAATCTGCTGTGGAATTTGTAAACTGCGACTGTGCCTTCAATTTTATTATTTCAGAGACATACTATACATCAAAATGTAGGTCTGGGTCTTGTGATTCGTAAAATATAAAGATATTCGCTGTACGATTTATAGTTTTTAAAATACAATCATTTGAAGGACAAGTATTCAAAAATTAAAGCAAGAATCTGAGTCTCTGCTTAGAGTGCGTTTGCTTATGTTTACATTGGTTTCCTAGGAGACGCTGAGGTAATTAAAACTCCTCATGCACAGCTGTAAGGGGATTCTATAGCTCCTCCCACACAGTTGTTAGGTGTTTTCTGTGAGGTAAATACCTTCATTTGAAGGACAAGTATTCAAAAAACATTCCTCAATTTCTGCTGTGTTTACAGAGAGCCTGCAAACCAAACAATTGGTTTCCTAGGACACGCTGAGGAGTTTAATAACACCTCACAAACAGCTGTGAGGTGATTTGGCTTGCATATGTTTACATTGGTTTCCTAGGAGACGCTGAGGTAAAAACCTTCATACACATATCTGTGAGGGCTTTCTATAGCTCCTCCCACAAACTGTGAAGTGATATGGCTCAGTTTTTTTGGGCTCTGCGTAACTTCTGCATGCTCTGCATATAGCAACCATACATAGCAACCAGTCCATAGAAACCAGTCCATAGCAACCAGTCCATAGCAACCAATCCAGAGCAACCGTCCATAGCAACCAGTCCATAGCAACCAGTCCATAGCAACCCGTCCATAGCAACCAGTCCATAGCAACCAGTCCATAGCAACCAGACCATAGCAACCAGTCCATAGCAACCAGTCCATAGCAACCATTCCATAGCAACCCTCCATAGCAACCCTCCATAGCAACCACTTCATAGCAACCGTCTATAGCAACCAGTCAAAAGCAACCGTCCATAGCAATCCATCCATAGCAACCCTCCATAGCATCCAGTCCAAAGCAACCAGTCCATAGCAACCAGTCCATAGCAACCAGTCCATAGCAACCATCCATTGCAACTGTCCATAGCAACCAGTCCATAGCAACCGTCCATAGCAACCAGTCCATAGCAACCAGTCCATAGCAACCCGTCCATAGCAACCAGTCCATAGCCATCAGTCCATAGCAACCCTCCATAGCAACCTGTTTTTGATGGGGCAAATAGGATGGTGCAGTTTTGATGGTGCAGTTTTTGATGGGGCAATGGATCGAACTGGATCGACACATGATTGGATCACATTTACATCTCCAGGGGCACCGTCTCCAGTCAGGAGTATTGGTGGAGGCAAGACCACGCCGCACAATTTCCCCAGAAATTGTATCTTTTCTAGTTATTATTCTTATTATTATAGCCAAATTTTAAACGGTATCTCCTCCCACAGTTTTTACACTACATAGACGAGTAATATATCGAAACGTGCGGATTGTTCCAGAATGGTGTGCTACTACTTTGTGGAACGTTTTGCGGAATCGTTCGCGAAATATCGATATTTTTGCGGCAACATTTTCCCATAGGAATGAATGGGGAGTGTGAAATGTCAAAAACGGAAAAATCAGCACATGATTTGTAAACTGCGACCACTCCCTCATTTTTAAGCCGACCTACACAAATCTTATATCAAAACGTTCAGCTATCCCTGCTGCCTCCACACGTGTTCACGGCTAAGTGATTGATCAAACCGTTTTCACAATATGATAATTTGTTTGCAACCTACGCCATCCATTATTTCATTGGAAGTCAATGGAGGTCAAAGTTTAGAAAACTAAAATCTGCTGTGGAATTTGTAAACTGCGACTGTGCCTTCAATTTTATTATTTCAGAGACATACTATACATCAAAATGTAGGTCTGGGTCTTGTGATTCGTAAAATATAAAGATATTCGCTGTACGATTTATAGTTTTTAAAATACAATCATTTGAAAGACAAGTATTCAAAAATTAAAGCAAGAATCTGAGTCTCTGCTTAGAGTGCGTTTGCTTATGTTTACATTGGTTTCCTAGGAGACGCTGAGGTAATTAAAACTCCTCATGCACAGCTGTAAGGGGATTCTATAGCTCCTCCCACACAGTTGTTAGGTGTTTTCTGTGAGGTAAATACCTTCATTTGAAGGACAAGTATTCAAAAAACATTCCTCAATTTCTGCTGTGTTTACAGAGAGCCTGCAAACCAAACAATTGGTTTCCTAGGACACGCTGAGGAGTTTAATAACACCTCACAAACAGCTGTGAGGTGATTTGGCTTGCATATGTTTACATTGGTTATATTATTATTATATTATTATATTATTGGATATTCACTGTACGATTTATAGTTTTTAAAATACAACCATTTGAAGGACAAGTATTCAAAAAACATTCCTCAATTTCTGCTGTGTTTACAGAGAGGCTGCAAACCAAACAATTGGTTTCCTAGGAGACGCTGAGGACAGGGGCGGACTGACCATTCGGTCAGTCGGGCACTGCCCGAGGGCCCCGTGGTGGGGGGGCCCGGGCTGGCTCAGTCCGCCCCTGGAGGTGCCCGCAGCAGCGTCAGCTTCTACACAGTAAAAAAAAACTGAGTCCGTCCGTACTCTCTGTCTGTACCCTGAGATGGCTGGACCATTAAATCCCGGGCAGCTAGCTGTGTGATGTGACTAAGAGGCTCGCTCGGGAGTCGGTATGAGCTGGCCCGGATGGATGGCTCAGAGCCGTGCGGGGGTGCAGTCACTGCAGTGACTATGACAGGCGCTCCGGCCACCTCTCCCCCTGTGGAATTCAGCTGAGGGGGCGGGGCCATAAGTCACTGCCGCGGAGGACTGTCTGAACTAGGAGCTGCTGGACTCGGAGGCAGAGCAGACATAATTGCAGCACAGACACAGCCTGGAACGAACGGCATCCACACTGACCTGCCTTGTGTGAAGAAGCAGGTCAGTGTCATAAATAATGAAAGCATTGTGGCTGCACTGCAGTTACTGTGACAGTCTAATGATCTGACAGTGTGTGTTGTAACAGCCATGCTGAATTTATTGTTTCTTTACCTTCTTGCCCTGTGCTGTACAGTTCCCGCCCATTTCCACCCCCTTCACCTCCCGGCTCCCGGGAACGTGTGGCCTACGAGAGACTAACCGATAACCTCCGGAAATTCTCCACCACCCCCCTCCGAGGTACCGACACTGAGCATGCGCACTGCTACCCACCGCACCACACACACCTCACCTCTGTACAGGACTCTATATACTCCTCTGTATACTATCTATATACTCCGCCACCTCCCTCCGAGGTACTGACACTGAGCATGCGCACTGCTTCCCACCGCACCACACACACCTCACCTCTGTATACAGGACTCTATATACTCCTCTGTATACTATCTATATACTCCGCCACCCCCCTCCGAGGTACTGACACTGAGCATGCGCACTGCTACCCACCGCACCACACACACCTCACCTCTGTATACAGGACTCTATATACTCCTCTGTATACTATCTATATACTCCGCCACCCCCCTCCGAGGTACCGAGCATGCGCACTGCTACCCACCGCACCACACACACCTCACCTCTCCTCTGTACAGGACTCTATATACTCCTCTGTATTAGTGTCATAAATAATGAAAGCATTGTGGCTGCAGTTACTGTGACAGTGTAATTCGAGATTTTCCTAGCTTGTGACGGAAAATATTGATTATATGAAGACAGGAGGCGAGTATCTTATGCATTATCTTTCTTTAATAATGCCCATAGCAGAAATACAGTAAACATTTATTGTAACTTAAAAGAAACAATTCAAAGAACTACCCTTCCCAGCAGTCCCTGGGCCAGTGTAGCCCCTCCCAGACCGTAATCTATATAAGGGACTGTCTGAGGTAACCTATTCCTCTTTCTTCATGCGAATTAGTGTAAACAGGAACCGAAAGTCCAATTAGACATCTCCGCGGCTGCCGGGAACCTTCCGACCGGAACACAACATCTGAATCTGGAGGAAACGAAAGAACAAGGCCAACACGGACCAACTTCATCCGGACCAACTTCATCCCAACGGGGACTATAGGAAAACCAAAACCATTCGGAGCCGACCGGTCAGTCGTCTTCAGGAACATGGACCAACGGATTCAGTCAACGGCATCCCGACTCCGGATCTGGAACGTAGTAGGAGCCTCCATCTGCGGTGAACTAAACCCATGGATCGAAACGGAACAGCAATCCCGACGGGGTTAGTGAAAACGAACTCCCGGGGCGTACCAGCCTCCGACTTGCAGGGTGTATGGTTCAACAGTCTAGAACGAGAGAGAGACAACCTCGTGACAGGGTTGGGTCGGGAGGGAAGATACTCGCCTCCTGTCTTCATATAATCAATATTTTCCGTCACAAGCTAGGAAAATCTCGAATTATACCTCAGACAGGAGGCTCATATCTTATGCAAGTTCAAAGCTATAACAATGCATATATAGATGATAACAAATGAAACAACTACAAAATTGATATAGATATGTGTTCCTCCGATCCAAGCAGAATTGGCGGAAAGCAATCGTGGTTACCAGTCCGCCGCTAGCCGTAAATCCTATAGGGAGCCGCCCGGGTGATGACCTAGGAGCCACCGCTCCTCTGGAGGGGTGGGCGCCCAACGGGGTTACGTAAGACCCTGCCATTTCCATGATTGATCGTACCCCTCTGGCTAGCGTAGCTGAGGAAACCGGAAACTGAGGTTTAGCGTAGGAATGAGGAGTAGGAAGAGATGCGAAGATCGCAGTGGGACCGTGAAGGACTAAGAAATCCGTAGACAACGGAGTACGATGTGCGGTGAAGAACGGGTAGAAAAAAACGATGAAGTCCTACGCACGACGGAAAAACCCCGACTCTCCGAGGCGGGATCCGACTCCTGGAATGGCCAACGTTGTGACACCCGATATGCGTCTGACGGAATCAGACACGAGGGGGCAGTAGCTCAAACGACAATAACCTCCGACAGAGTGAGATTGTCCCCCCAGTCCTGGCGCGTGGTCAGGACCACTGATCACCTCCCAAGAGCGTTGATACCCTGGGTGTGATGGGCGTTGAAACTTAACGCTTACTAAGTCGGTACACCATGGGTGTTATCCCACCGGTAGTAAGTCTACAAGGGAACGGTAGTCCGAGTTCGCAGCGCGGAAGGCGCAGGGGAGCTATAGGACCTCCCGGACTCAAACGAGTCCACCAGGTAGTTGGTCATCTCAGACGAACGCCTTCATGAGGTTAACTTGTCGTTGATCACCAACTAACCCAGAGTCCTCCGGATGATCGAAATGTATATCTAGTCCCAAGGCCTAGATCAAGGCAAGTGGAACCCCCGTTATAAAAGAAAAGGTCGCTGTCCGTGACCGACACCCCTAAAACCCAACCATGCGAAGAGAAGTAGGACGTGCGTCGTGAATAGAGGGTGCAGATCCCCGTACAGACTGGGGAGAGAAAGGATCCCATAAGGGAGCAAGGGCCAGGAACACTGACCGGTGCAGTCGTCAGTCGATGGAATTGGGCGGGTAACGAGAATTCCAATCTAACACCATAGCGGAAGTGCCTGGGGTACATTTCGCAGCTGGAACGATGTCGCGTTCCAGGCAGAAATGTCAGAGATCTTGCTAGATCCGTTAGGATTTTGGGTCAAGGACCCCCCAAGCGAAGGTCGTACTGGACCGCGGATACGGTGTCCATACGCAAGAACACACCGTAGGTGGACGTGTGTGGCATTAGAGTCCTGATGGCAAGACGGTCGTCAGGATTTCCTTGTGTGAACGTGCAGCAGAGACTCCGCTGTGGGCCACGCCCCTCCTGTGGACGAGGGACCGCATCGAGTACCCCAACCGAGGTGGTTGGCAACCTATTCCAAGATGAATCCGTCGTGGAGTTGCAGGTGGACCTGCCGTGCCGTCTGTCGACCTGACGTAGCCACCACCGTAGTTCAATTATGGCTTCCGTGTCCAGAGTGACGACGTCTGCACAGTGAAGCCCCTGGCAAAGACGTAGGGACTGAGACTCTGAAGGTCTCGATAGTGAAAAGAAGCTGGACAAATGGCCTGGATTAACGCCGGAAACAGGCCGACCAGGCGAGCCAGTCCGCGTAAGGATACCCATCGATACTGACCTTGTGCAGATGGCGGCCAAGTGGTCATGGGTAGCCGAAGGATCACTAGGTTGGTGTCCACCAAGAACCCTAAAACTCTACCTCCTGAGATGGGGAGAGGATAGATTCCCCGTGATCTATGGGGAACTGTCCCGGAGGCGTGTTCGTTCGCCAGGCGAGGGGTACGAGCCATTAAGAGTAGGTCGTCCAAGTAGATAATCAACCTCACCCTTTGTGTCGCAGAATGTCGTCACTGTATACAGTAATTACGAGAGATTTCTCAAGTTACTACCGGGCGATAACCGCCCTCCTTTCCTGACCAGGAAGACGTTGTTGGGGAGAGCGGGTCCGTCTCCACTATCGTTTGGGTGAACCAGAGGCCCTGCAATTCGTTGTCTATTAGGGCGGTGTTCAGGTCTGAAGACCGAGGAAAGAGGGACTAGGTCCATCTCCGGTCCTATAATCCTGATAGACCGGCACTGTACCGTGTTAGACTTTGATGACGTTTGGGCTCATCCGGGATGGAATAGAGCCCTACCGTCTTGGAATATCTTAATCAGCGTGATCCCGACTAGCCTGCCCTCGGTGGTCGGACCGGGGTCTGATTCGGCTAGGTGAGACAGCTGGGGAACAAGCCACGTTAAGATTCGAGCGGCGGTGTCCAGTCGGACCCGTAGTGTCCACGCATCCCAGGAGGCGACTGCCCGTTGGGCCCAGCCCCGATTTGGGACAGGTCAGTCGGCTGTTCAGCGGCGTGGCCTGCTCACTAAGGTGTGGGATGATGGTGATAGGTCCCAAAGATCCAAGGCCCTGGTCTGTATGATCCAAAGGACCTCTCTATTCCCAGCTTGGGGGATTTCCCGTGTATGGTGGGATACCCCCAGGGTATGGGGTTCACCTCGGGAGTGTGCACAGCCATAAATGGTAAAGGAAGGGGGTTACGCCCTGAAAATGATTCGGTGAGTTTTTCGACCGATCTCCGGGTCCATTATGTGATATATTGGATCACCTCGGGCGGAGGTGCCCAGTCATTGGAGTGTGGATGGCATATCGCCCCCGGATCTATAATGGCTCTCTACGAGAATCCATAGAGTGTCACCCTGGGAACAGGGTTGGCGTCGTCATAGAGCGCCATGTGCCCACTGCCCTAACACTCATCATCATTCTCATCATCTACAACCTCAGACTCAAGGTGTTAGCCGCCTCAGACTCCGCGGACAACTCTGGAAGAGTCCACGAATGGGTCTGGCTTAGTCCGTCTAACGGATCGCTGCCTCTGCATGTGCATCTCCCCGAGGCTCGGGGGTCGGTCGGAGTCTGGGAGGGCAGTGGGTCGGCAGTCCGGGTAGGGTACTGCCTGGGACATATTATTTACTTCCCCTGTCGGAGAGTCAAGGGCCACAGAAACGTGGCAGCGTTTTGGAACGCCCAGCCCTTCTCAGGGGCGGTAGACCGTTGCCGGATGGTCCGGGCATATGGTGTGCAGGCGGGGGTAACCGACGCCATGGTCGTAAAGATTGGTCTACCGATCAGTTTTGGCAACTGTGTAACACTGTTGAGATTTGGCCTCCTAGGACTGTGTCCACCCTATCCGGGGTACCGGCATGAACAATGCCATGATATTCATTAAATTGTAGAATCTTTGTACAATTCAATACAATTTTTTATACATATTTGTATAATTTATTTATATAATGAATATATAATTTGTATAATCCATCTATAATTTATTATTTGTAAATTTGAATAATGGATTTAGTTATATATTATAAGTAATAATATATATTAATAATAATATCATTAATAATAAATGTATTTATTCATTCAATCCTTAGATAGTTATTTAATACATTATTTATTAGGAGTATGTTGTAGGGAATAAATTCCCCGGAGATAAACATGCTATCATTTCTTTATTTAATTTATTGATTTATTGATCTATCTACATATTGATTATTTATTTATTAGGATAAATAAGGTATATGTTCTAGGGAAAAATTCCCCAGAAATATAATTTGAGTATATATTGAATTATTTATTGTAGATTCGGTTATTTAAATTATTTAATTTAATTTATTTATTTATTTATTAGATATTGATTCATTGGAATGAAATATATATATTTATATATATATATCTGAAAAGATGTACTGCCATCTAGTGGTTGAAAGCATGGTGAAACAGCAGCAGGTTCCTGGCTACGACACCGCTGGGAAGGACATCCTGCGGTGTGAGGGGAGCCTGACGAGATTCTAACTCCAGAGGCGAAGTCTCGCGAGACTACGGCCTCTGGAGTTCTTATTGGCCCGAGGTTGTGAGGGACGGAACGGTTGATGAGAACCGTTCTCCCCCGTCTCCCTCTCGATACCGAGAGAGGCACCGAAAGAGAGGAGAGGAGCGGCCGCGGCGGAGACCCCGCCCCCCACCTGAGCGCGCGAAAGGGGAGCGTGGGGAGGGAGAGGGGGGGGGACAGTTGCCCAGGCATGGCGCCCGCCGAGGGAGCGAATGAAAAACAGCGCGGATCCCGCACGGACGCCGCAGTGCTCCGGCGTCAAAGAAAGGGAAAAAAGAACCCGAGCAAAGAATCAAAGAATTGGAAACAAACAAACGTGGCCTCTCAAACATATCTGCCTCACACCGCTCCGGTGTCAGGCAGACAGAAATAAAGCGCAGAAACGGGGGATAGCAGGAAGAACCCCCAGTATTCCACATCTTCCAAAAACTACAGAACAATCAATTCCGACAAAATACCTGACACCGGGGCATTCGGTATCAGGGAGGAATTACAGGGAAACTCCCCATGTTCCACAATACCTCAAACATATCAGTCAAGACTGAACAAAATCACCCGACACCGGGGCACTCGGTATCAGAGACCATATATACAATCAAACAATAAAGGTACATGAAACACCTATCTTGTAAATAATAAAGATACAAGAAGTACATATCCTGTAAATAATAAAGGTACATGAAATACCTATCTTGTAAATAATAAAGGTACATGAAATACTTATCTTGTGTGCTCTGCCATGAGCAGAAAGAAAGAGGAATAGGTTACCTCAGACAGTCCCTTATATAGATTACGGTCTGGGAGGGGCTACACTGGCCCAGGGACTGCTGGGAAGGGTAGTTCTTTGAATTTTTTCTTTTAAGTTACAATAAATGTTTACTGTATTTCTGCTATGGGCATTATTAAAGAAAGATAATGCATAAGATATGAGCCTCCTGTCTGAGGTATAATCTGTGTTATAAGAGCCATGCTGAATTGATTGTTTCTTTACCGTCTTGCCCTGTGCTGTGACAGTGTGCTTATTTACCAGGCAGCAGGTCAGGTCAGTTGCTTTTCACTAGTGAACATGATGAGCCATCCATCCCGGCCAGCTCATACCTCCCGACCCTCTCATACAACAGCCACATCAACCTAGCTAGTGGGATTTAATGGCTCAAGGCACTGCTTTCTCGGGGTTACAGACTCAGTTTTTTTTATTGTGTATGATAAGCTGCTGCTGCTGCGGGCACCTCCAGGACCGGACTGAGCCGGCCCGGGCCCTCCCACCACAGGACTCTCGGGCAGTCCGCCCCTGCACACCAGATGGTGAGTCCACCCCTGCACACTGATATCTGGTACACTGAATGCCACTCAGTGTATAGATATCAGTGTTATATAGGGAATAGCACTTAGACCTAGTTCACATTGAAGCAATTTACCATGCGATTTGACATGTCAAATCGCATGGCAATGGCACTACCCGAATCGGTGCGATGCCCCATTTGTGGCGCTGCACCGATTCCCAAAAGTAGTTTCTGTACAACTTTTGGCGACTTCTTGGTACAATTTCCATAGACATCTGTGCAGCAACCCGCACAAACCTTAATTTTGAAAATGTACCATTTGTTGCACTTTATATGTACATTTTAGTTTTCTTTAATTCCTATAATAAACATTTATTTTGATTGTAGTGTCGAGAAATTCTTTGAACGCATGCAATATGGGCAGTGCAATATGTAGGTAGGACTTTGTGTGGATGCAGCTTGAACGTGGGTGGGGACACATGGGCAGAGACTCAGGGTGCCCCATGATTTCCTTTTGCCCGGGGGCCCCATGAGCTGTCAGTCCGCCCCTGGCTGAGGAGTTTAATAACTCCTCCCAAACAGCTGTGAGGTGAGTTGGCTCCTCCCACACAAGGCTGAGGGAACTTTCCTCTGCTAAGTAAGGGTCTCAAACTGGTGGCCCTCCAGCTGTTGTAAAACTACAAGTCCCATCATGCCTCTGCCTGTGGGAGTCATGCTGGTAACTGTCATTCTTGCAATGCCTCATTGGACTTGTAGTTTTGCAACAGCTGGAGGGCCGCCAGTTTGAAACACCTGTAAAGTGTTTGCATATGTTTACACTGGTTTCCTAGGAGACGCTGAGGTAAAAACCTTCATACACACATCTGTGAGGGCTTTCTATAGCTCCTCCCACACACTGTGAGGTGATATGGCTCAGTTTTTTTGGCTCTGCGTAACTTCTACATGCTCTGCATATAGCAACCATACATAGCAACCAGTCCATAGCAACCAGTCCATAGCAACCAGTCCCTAGCAACCAGTCCCTAGCAACCAGTCCATAGCAACCCTCCATAGCAACCGTCTATAGCAACCAGTCCAAAGCAACCAGTCCATAGCAACCGTCCATAGCAACCAGTCCATAGCAACCAGTCCGTAGCAACCACTCCATAGCAACCACTCCATAGCAACCAGTCCATAGCAACCCGTCCATAGCCATCAGTCCATAGAAACCAGTCCATAGAAACCAGTCCATAGCAACCAGTTCATAGCAACCACTCCATAGCAACCACTCCATAGCAACCATCCATAGCAACCAGTCCATAGCAACCAGTCCATAGCAACCGTCCATAGCAATCCGTCCATAGCAACCCTCCATAGCAACCACTCCATAGCAACCACTCCATAGCAACCGTCCATAGCAACCATTCCATAGAAACCAGTCCATAGCAACTGTCCATAGCAACCATCCATAGCAACCGTCCATAGCAACCAGTCCATAGCAACCGTCCATAGCAACCATCCATAGCAACCATCCATAGCAACCATCCATAGCAACCAGTCCATAGCAACCCGTCCATAGCAACCAGTCCATAGCCATCACTCCATAGCAACCAGTCCATACCAACTGTCCATAGCAAACAGTCCATAGCAACCCTCCATAGCAACCAGTCCATAGCAACCCTCCATAGCACCCAGTCCATAGCAACCGTCCATAGCAACCAGTCTGTAGCAACCACTCCATAGCAACCACTCCATAGCAACCACTCCATAGCAACCACTCCATAGCAACCCGTCCATAACAACCAGTCCATAGCAACCCTCCATAGCAACCAGTTTTTGATGGGGCAAATAGGATGGTGCAGTTTTGATGGTGCAGTTTTGATGGGGTAGTTTTTGATGGAGCAGTTTTTGATGGGGCAATGGACCTAACTGGATCGACACACTATTGGATCACATTTACATTTTTAGGGGCACCGTCTCCAGTCAGGTGTATTGGTGGAGGCAAGACCACGCCGCACAATTTCCCCAGAAATTGTATCTTTTCTAGTTAAGTGGTCTTGCATAGCAAGAGCACTTATTGTTATCTCACATATATATTATTATTATTATTATAGCCAAATTTTAAACGGTATCTTCTCCCACAGTTTTTACACTACATAGACGAGTAATATATCGAAACGTGCGGATTGATCCAGAATGGTGTGCTATTACTTTGTGGAACGTTTCGCCAAATCGTTCGCGAAATATCGTCATTTTTGCGGCGAAATTTTCCCATAGGAATGAATGGGGAGAGGTACAGTGTGGAATGTCAGAAACTGAAAAATCAAGACATGATTTGTAAACTGCGACCACTCCCTCATTTTCAAGCCGACCTACACAAATCTTATATCAAAACGTTCAGCTATCCCTGCTGCCACCACACGTGTTCACGGCTAAGTGATTGACCAAACCATTTTCACAATGTGACAATTTGTTTGCAACCTACGCCATCCATTATTTCAATGGAAGTCAATAGAGGTCAAAGTTTAGAAAACTAAAACTTGCTGAGGAATTTGTAAACTGCGACTGTGCCTTCAATTTTATTATTTCAGAGACATACTATACATCAAAATGTAGGTCTGGGTCTTGTGATTCGTAAAATATAAAGATATTCGCTGTACGATTTACAGTTTTTAAAATACAACCATTTGAAGGACAAGTATTCAAAAATTAAAGCAAGAATCTGAGTCTCTGCTTAGAGTGTGTTTGCTTATGTTTACATTGGTTTCCTAGGAGACACTGAGGTAATTAAAACTCCTCACAGCTGTAAGGGGATTCTATAGCTCCTCCCACACAGTTGTGAGGTAGTTGTGAGGTGTTTTCTGTGAGGTAAATACCTTCATACACACAGCTGTGAGGTAGTTGTGAGGTGTTATCTGTGAGGTGTTTTCTGTGAGGTAAATACCTCCATTTGAAGGACAAGTATTCAAAAAACATTCCTCAATTTCTGCTGTGTTTACAGAGAGCCTGCAAACCAAACAATTGGTTTCCTAGGAGACGCTGAGGAGTTTAATAACACCTCACAAACAGCTGTGAGGTGAGTTGGCTCCTCCCACACAAGGCTGAGGGAACTTTCCTCTGCGCCTTAGGCAAGGGTCTCAAACTGGTCTTGTGATTCCAGCTGTTGTAAAACTACAAGTCCCATCATGCCTCTGCCTGTGGGAGTCATGCTGGTAACTGTCATTCTTGCAATGCCTCATTGGACTTGTAGTTTTGCAACAGCTGGAGGGCTGCCAGTTTGAGACACCTGGTTAGAGTGTGTGTGCATATGTTTACATTGGTTTCCTAGGAGACGCTGAGGTAAAAACCTTCATACACACATCTGTGAGGGCTTTCTATAGCTCCTCCCACACACTGAGGTGATATGGCTCAGTTTTTTTTGGCTCTGCGTAACTTCTGCATGCTCTGCATATAGCAACCATACATAGCAACCAGTCCATAGAAACCAGTCCATAACCAGACCATAGCAACCTCCATAGCAACCAGTCCATAGCAACCAGTCCATAGCAACCAGACCATAGCAACCAGACCATAGCAACCAGTCCATAGCAACTGTCCATAGCAACCCTCCATAGCAACCACTCCATAGCAACCGTCTATAGCAACCAGTCCATAGCAACCGTCCATAGCAACCAGTCCAGAGCAACCGTCCATAGCAACCACTCCATAGCAACCACTCCATAGCAACCAGTCCATAGCAACCGTCCATAGCAACCAGTCCATAGCAACCAATCCAGAACAACCGTCCATAGCAACCAGTCCATAGCAACCAGTCCATAGCAACCACTCCATAGCAACCAGTCCATAGCAACCATTCCATAGCAACCCTCCATAGCAACCAGTCCATAGCAACCAGTCCATAGCAACCCGTCCATAGCCATCAGTCCGTAGAAACCAGTCCATAGCAACCAGTCCATAGCAACCCTCCATAGCAACCAGTCCATAGCAACACATCCATAGCAAACCATCCATAGCAACCAGTCCATAGCAACCGTCCATAGCAACCAGTCAATAGCAACCAGTCCATAGCAACCACTCCATAGCAACCAGTCCATAGCAACCATTCCATAGCAACCCTCCATAGCAACCACTCCATAGCAACCGTCTACAACAACCAGTCCAAAGCAACCAGTCCATAGCAACCGTCCATAGCAACCAGTCCATAGCAACCACTCCATAGCAACCCCTCCATAGCAACCCTCCATAGCAACCACTCCATAGCAACCACTCCATAGCAACCGTCTATAGCAACCAGTCCAAAGCAACCAGTCAATAGCAACCGTCCATAGCAACCCGTCCATAGCCATCAGTCCATAGAAACCAGTCCATAGAAACCCTCCATAGCAACCAGTCCATAGCAACCACTCCATAGCAACCCATCCATAGCAACCAGTCCATAGCAACCACTCCATAGCAACCGGTCCACAGCAACCAGTCCATAGCAACCGTCCATAGCAACCAGTCCATAGCAACTGTCCATAGCAATCCGTCCGTAGCAACTCTCCATAGCAACCACTCCATAGCAACCATCCATAGCAACCATTCCATAGCATCCAGTCCAAAGCAACTAGTCCATAGCAACCGTCCATAGCAACCCGTCCATAGCCATCAGTCCATAGAAACCAGTCCATAGCATCCCTACATAGCAACCAGTCCATAGCAACCCTCCATAGCAACCAGTCCATAGCAACCACTCCATAGCAACCGTCCATAGCAATCCATCCATAGCAATCCATCCATAGCAACCACTCCATAGCAAACGTCCATAGCAACCATTCCATAGCAACCCTCCATAGCATCCAGTCCAAAGCAACCAGTCCATAGCAACCAGTCCATAGCAACCGTCCATAGCAACCGTCCATAGCAACCAGTACATAGCCATCAGTCCATAGCAACCAGTCCATAGCAGCCCTCCATAGCACCCAGTCCATAGCAACCGTCCATAGCAACCAGTCCATAGCAACCACTTCATAGCAACCACTCCATAGCAACCACTCCATAGTAACCACTCCATAGCAACCAGTCCATAGCAACCCTCCATAGCAACCCTCCATAGCAACCAGTTTTTGATGGGGCAAATAGGATGGTGCAGTTTTGATGGGGTAATTTTTGATGGAGCAGTTTTTGATGGGGCAATGGATCGAACTGGATTGACACACTGTTGGATCACATTTACATCTCCAGGGGCACCGTCTCCAGTCAGGAGTATTGGTGGAGGCAAGACCACGCCACACAATTTCCCCAGAAATTGTATCTTTTCTAGTTATTATTCTTATTATTATAGCCAAATTTTAAACGGTATCTCCTCCCACAGTTTTTACACTACATAGACAAGTAATATATCGAAATGTGCGGATTGTTCCAGAATGGTGTGCTACTACTTTGTGAAACGTTTCGCCAAATCGTTCGCGAAATATCGTCATTTTTGCAGCAAAATTTTCCCATAGGAATGAATGGGAAGAGCTAGAGTGTGAAATGTCAAAAAACGGAAAAATCAGCACATGATTTGTAAACTGCGACCACTCCCTCATTTTCAAGCCGACCTACACAAATCTTATATCAAAACGTTCAGCTATCCCTGCTGCCACCACACGTGTTCACGGCTAAGTGATTGATCAAACCATTTTCACAATATGATAATTTGTTTGCAACCTACGCCATCCATTATTTCAATGGAAGTCAATGGAGGTCAAAGTTTAGAAAACTAAAATCTGCTTTGGAATTTGTAAACGAATGTGCCTTCAATTTTATAATTTCAGAGACATACTATACATCAAAATGTAGGTCTGGGTCTTGTGATTCGTAAAATATAAAGATATTCGCTGTACGGTTTATAGTTTTTAAAATAATACCATTTGAAGGATAAGTATTCAAAAAACATTCCTCAATTTCTGCTGTGTTTACAGAGAGGCTGCAAACCAAACAATTGGTTTCCTAGGAGACGATGAGGAGTTTAATAACTCCTCCCAAACAGCTGTGAGGTGAGTTGGCTCCTCCCACACAAGGCTGAGGGAACTTTCCTCTGCTAAGTAAGGGTCTCAAACTGGTGGCCCTCCAGCTGTTGTAAAACTACAAGTCCCATCATGCCTCTGCCTGTGGGAGTCATGCTGGTAACTGTCATTCTTGCAATGCCTCATTGGACTTGTAGTTTTGCAACAGATGGAGGGCCGCCAGTTTGAGACGCCTGTAAGTGTTTGCATATGTTTACATTGGTTTCCTGGGAGACGCTGAGGTAAAAACCTTCATACACACATCTGTGAGGGCTTTCTATAGCTCCTCCCACACACTGTGAGGTGATATGGCTCAGTTTTTTTGGCTCTGCGTAACTTCTGCATGCTCTGCATATAGCAACCATACATAGCAACCAGTCCATAGCAATCAGTCCATAGCAACCATTCCATAGCAACCCTCCATAGCAACCCTCCATAGCAACCGTCTATAGCAACCAGTCCAAAGCAACCAGTCCATAGCAACCAGTCCGTAGCAACCACTCCATAGCAACCACTCCATAGCAACCAGTCCATAGCAACCCGTCCATAGCCATCAGTCCATAGCAACCAGTCCATAGCAACCAGTCCATAGCAACCACTCCATAGCAACCAGTCCATAGCAACCAGTCCATAGCAACCGTCCATAGCAATCCGTCCATAGCAACCCTCCATAGCAACCACTCCATAGCAACCGTCCATAGCAACTGTCCATAGCAACCATCCATAGCAACCGTCCATAGCAACCAGTCCATAGCAACCGTCCATAGCAACCTGTCCATAGCAACCCGTCCATAGCAACCCGTCCATAGCCATCAGTCCATAGCAACTGTCCATAGCAACCAGTCCATAGCAACCCTCCATAGCAACCAGTCCATAGCAACCCTCCATAGCACCCAGTCCATAGCAACCGTCCATAGCAACCAGTCCGTAGCAACCACTCCATAGCAACCCGTCCATAACAACCAGTCCATAGCAACCCTCCATAGCAACCAGTTTTTGATGGGGCAAATAGGATGGTGCAGTTTTGATGGTGCAGTTTTGATGGGGTAGTTTTTGATGGAGCAGTTTTTGATGGGGCAATGGACCGAACTGGATCGACACACTGCTGGATCACATTTACATTTCCAGGGGCACCGTCTCCAGTCAGGAGTATTGGTGGAGGCAAGACCACGCCGCACAATTTCCCCAGAAATTGTATCTTTTCTAGTTATTATTATTCTTATTATAGCCAAAATTTGCCACCCTAACTCCTCCCACAGTTTTTACACTACATAGACGAGTAATATATCGAATCGTGCGGAATTTTCCCATAGGAATGAATGGTGAGCGGTTGAGTGTGGGATTTAAAAAAATGAAAAATCATTACATGATTTGTAAACTGCGACCACTCCCTCATTGTCAAGCCGACCTACACAAAATGTATATCAAAACGTTCAGCAGTCCCTGCTGCCACCACACCTGTTCACGGCTAAGTGATTGATCAAACCGTTTTCACAATATGATAATTTGTTTGCAACCTATGCCATCCATTATTTCAATGGAAGTCAATGGAGGTCAAAGTTTAGAAAACTAAAATCTGCTTTGGAATTTGTAAACTGCGACTGTGCCTTCAATTTTAGTATTTCAGAGACATACTATACATCAAAATGTAGGTCTGGGTCTTGTGATTCGTAAAATATAAAGATATTCGCTGTACGATTTATAGTTTTTAAAATACAACCATTTGAAGGACAAGTATTCCAAAATAAAGCAAGAATCTGAGTCTCTGCTTAGAGTGTGTTTGCATATGTTTACATTGGTTTCCTAGG
The DNA here is from genome assembly GCF_905171775.1 of Rana temporaria. Lineage (NCBI taxonomy): Eukaryota > Metazoa > Chordata > Amphibia > Anura > Ranidae > Rana > Rana temporaria. The sequence continues at coordinate 159,098,223 of NC_053497.1, forward strand.
AGACGCTGAGGTAATTAAAACGCCTCACAGCTGTAAGGGGATTCTATAGCTCCTCCCACACAGTTGTGAGGTGTTTTCTGTGAGGTGAGTTCTGTGAGGTGAGACCTAGAGAAATAACATTCGACCTAGAGAGAAAATATTCGACACAGGGAGAAAACATTTGACCTGCAGGGATAACATTCGACCTAGAGAGAAAACATTCGACCTAAAAAGAGAAAACATTCAACCTAGAGTGAAAACATTCGACCTGCAGATATAACATTCAACCTTGAGAGAAAACATTCGACCTGCAGATATAACATTCGACCTAGAGAGAAAACATTCGACCTGCAGAGATAACATTCGACCTAGAGAGAAAACATTCGACACAGGGAGAAAACATTTGACCTGCAGGGATAACATTCAACCTAGAGAAAAAACATTCAAGCTAGAAAAATAACATTCGACTTAAAGAGAAAACATTCAACCTAGAAAGAAAACATTCGACCTAGAGAAATAACATTCGACCTGCAGATATAACATTCAACCAAGAGAGAAAACATTCGACCTGCAGATATAACATTCGACCTAGAGAGAAAACATTCGACCCGCAGAGATAACATTCGACCTAGAGAGAAAACATTCGACACAGGGAGAAAACATTTGACCTGCAGGGATAACATTCGACGTAGAGAAAAAACATTCAAGCTAGAGAAATAACATTCGACCTAAAGAGAAAACATTCAACCTAGAAAGAAAACATTCGACCTAGAGAAATAACATTCGATCTAGAGAGAAAATATTCGACCTAGAGAGAAAATATTCGACCTAGAGAGAAAACATTCGACCTGCAGATATAACATTCGACCTGCAGATATAACATTCGACCTAGAGAGAAAACATTTGACCTGCAGGGATAACATTCGACCTAGAGAAAAAACATTCAAGCTAGAGAAATAACATTCGACCTAAAGAGAAAACATTCAACCTAGAAAGAAAACATTCGACCTAGAGAAATAACATTCGATCTAGAGAGAAAACATTCGACCTAGAGAGAAAATATTCAACCTAGAGAGAAAACATTCGACCTGCAGATATAACATTCGACCTAGAGAGAAAACATTCGACCTGCAGAGATAACATTTGACCTAGAGAGAAAACATTCGACACAGGGAGAAAACATTTGACCTGCAGGGATAACATTCGACCTAGAGAAAAAACATTCAAGCTAGAAAAATAACATTCGACCTAAAGAGAAAACATTCAACGTAGAAAGAAAACATTCGACCTAGAGAAAATATTCGACCTAGAGAGAAAATATTCGACCTAGAGAGAAAACATTCGACCTGCAGATATAACATTCGACCTAGAGAGAAAACATTCGACCTGCAGATATAACATTCAACCTAGAGAGAAAACATTCGACCTGCAGATATAACAATCGACCTAGAGAGAAAACATTCGACCTGCAGAGATAACATTCGACCTAGAGAGAAAACATTCGACACAGGGAGAAAACATTTGACCTGCAGGGATAACATTCGACCTAGAGAAAAAACATTCAAGCTAGAGAAATAACATTTGACCTAAAGAGAAAACATTCAACCTAAAAAGAAAACATTCGACCCAGAGAAATAACATTCGACCTAGAGAGAAAATATTCGACCTAGAGAGAAAATATTCGACCTAGAGAGAAAACATTTGACCTGCAGATATAACATTCGACCTAGAGAGAAAACATTCGACCTGCAGATATAACATTCAACCTAGAGAGAAAACATTCGACCTGCAGATATAACATTCGACCTAGAGAGAAAACATTTGACCTGCAGGGATAACATTCGACCTAGAGAAAAAACATTCAAGCTAGAGAAATAACATTCGACCTAAAAAGAAAACATTCGTCCTAGAGAGAAAACATTCGACACAGGGAGAAAACATTTGACCTGCAGGGATAACATTCGACCTAGAGAAAAAACATTCGACCTGCAGAGATAACATTTGACCTAGAGAGAAAACATTCGACCTAAAAAGAGAAAACATTCAACCTAGAGTGAAAACATTCAACCCAGAGAATAAACATCCGGCCAGCAGAGAAATTTGACCTAGAGAAATAACATTCAAGCTAGAGAAATAACATTCGACCTAGAGAGAAAAAATTTGATCTAGAGAGAAATCCTTTGACCTAGAGAGATAACATTCGACCTTGAGAGAAAACATCCGACATGCAGAGATAACATTCAAGCTAGAAAAATAACATTCGACCTAGAGAAATAACATTCGACCTAAAGAGAAAACATTTGACCTAGAGAAATAACATTCGACCTAAAGAGAAAACATTCAACCTAAAGAGATAACATTCGAATTAGAGATAACATTCAACCTAGAGAGAAATTTTTTGATCTAGAGAGAAAACATTCGACATGCAGAGATAACATTCGACTTAGAATAATAACATTCGAACTAAAGAGAAAACATTTCACCCAGTAAGAAAACATTCGACCTAGAGAGAAAACATTCAATCCAGAGAAATAACATTTGACTTAGAGAAATAACATTCGACCTAAAGAGAAAACATTTGACCCAGTAAGAAAAGATTCAATCTACAGAGAAAACATTCGACCTGCAAAGAAAACATTTAAACTAGAAAAATAACATTCGACTTAGAGAAATAACATTCGACCTAAAGAGAAAACATTTGACCTAGAGAGAAAACATTCGACATGCAGAGATAACATTCAAGCTAGAAAAAAAACATTCAACTTAGAGAAATAACATTTGACTTAGAGAAATAACATTCGACCTAAAGAGAAAACATTCAACCTAGAGAGAAAACATTTGACCCAGTAAGAAAACATTCGACCTAGAGAGAAAACATTCGACCAAGAGAGAAAACATTCGACCTAGAGAGAAAACATTTGATCTAAAGAAAACATTCGACCTACAGAGAAAACATTTGATCTAAAGAGAAAACATTCGATCTAGAGAAAACATTCGATCTAGAGAGAAAACATTTGATCTAAAGAGAAAACATTCGATCTAGAGAAAAAACATTTAACCCAGAGAAATAACATTCAAGCTAGGGAATTAACATTTGACTTAGAGAAATAACATTCGACAATAATATTCGACCTAAAGAGAAAACATTCGACCTAGAGAGAAAACATTCGACCTAGAGAGAAAACATTTGACCTAGAGAGAAAACATTCGACCCAGTGAGAAAACAGTTGTGAGGTGTTTTCTGTGAGGTGTTTTCTGTGAGGTAAATACCTTCATTTGAAGGACAAGTATTCAAAAAACATTCCTCAATTTCTGCTGTGTTTACAGAGAGCCTGCAAACCAAACAATTGGTTTCCTAGGAGACGCTGAGGAGTTTAATAACACCTCACAAACCGCTGTGAGGTGAGTTGGCTCCTCCCACACAAGGCTGAGGGAACTTTCCTCTGCGCCTTAGCTGAGGCTGCTTGCATATGTTTACATTGGTTTCCTAGGAGACACTGAGGTAAAAACCTTCATACACACATCTGTGAGGGCTTTCTATAGCTCCTCCCACACACTGAGGTGATATGGCTCAGTTTTTTTGGCTCTGCGTAACTTCTGCATGCTTTGCATATAGCAACCATACATAGCAACCAGTCCATAGAAACCAGTCCATAACAACCAGTCCATAGCAACCCTCCATAGCAACCAGTCCATAGCAACCACTTCATAGCAACCAGTCCATAGCAACCAGTTCATAGCAACCAGTTCATAGCAACCACTCCATAGCAACCACTCCATAGCAACCCATCCATAGCAACCATTCTATAGCAACCCTCCATAGCAACCAGTCCATAGCAACCAGTCCATAGCAACCAATCCAGAGCAACCGTCCATAGCAACCAGTCCATAGCAACCGTCCATAGCAACCAGTCCATAGCAACCAGTCCATAGCAACCAGTCCATAGCAACCAATCCAGAGCAACCGTCCATAGCAACCAGTCCATAGCAACCGTCCAAAGCAACCACTCCATAGCAACCAGTCCATAGCAACCAGTCCATAGCAACCAGTCCATAGCAACCAGTCCAGAGCAACCAATCCAGAGCAACTGTCCATAGCAACCACTCCATAGCAACCACTCCATAGCAACCAGTCCATAGCAGCCAGTCCATAGAAACCACACCATAGCAACCACTCCATAGCAACTGTCCATAGCAACCATTCCATAGCAACCCTTCATAGCAACCCTCCATAGCAACCACTCCATAGCAACCGTCTATAGCAACCAGTCCAAAGCAACTAGTCCATAGCAACCAGTCCATAGCAACCAGTCCATAGCAACCGTCCATAGCCATCAGTCCAAAGAAACCAGTCCATAGCAACCCTCCATAGCAACCAGTCCATAGCAACCCTCCATAGAAACCAGTCCATAGCAACCAGTCCATAGCAACCAGTCCATAGCAACCGTCCATAGCAACCGTCCATAGCAACCAGTCCATAGCAACCAGTCCATAGCAACCCTCCATAGCAACTACTCCATAGCAACCACTCCATAGCAACCACTCCATAGCAATCGTCCATAGCAACCGTCCATAGCAACCGTCCATAGCAACCGTCCATAGCAACCAGTCCATAGCAACCCATCCATAGCGACCAGTCCATAGCCATCAGTCCATAGCAACCCTCCGTAGCAACCAGTCCATAGCAACCCTCCATAGCAACCAGTCCATAGCAACCCTCCATAGCATCCAGTCCAAAGCAACCAGTCCATAGCAGCCAGTCCATAGCAACCATCCATAGCAACCGTCCATAGCAACCGTCCATAGCAACCAGTCCATAGCAACCCATCCATAGCGACCAGTCCATAGCCATCAGTCCATAGCAACCCTCCGTAGCAACCAGTCCATAGCAACCCTCCATAGCAACCAGTCCATAGCAACCCTCCATAGCAACCAGTCCATAGCACCCAGTCCATAGCAACCGTCCATAGCAACCAGTCCGTAGCAACCACTCCATATCAACCACTCCATAGCAACCCTCCATAGCAACCAGTTTTTGATGGGGTAAATAGGATGGTGCAGTTTTGATGGTGCAATTTTGATGGGGTAGTTTTTGATGGAGCAGTTTTTGATGGGGCAATGGACCGAACTGGATTGACACACTGTTGGATCACATTTACATCTCCAGGGGCACCGTCTCCAGTCAGGAGTATTGGTGGAGGCAATACCACGCCGCACAATTTCCCCAGAAATTGTATCTTTTTAAGTGGTCTTGCATAGCAAGATCACTTATTGTTATCTCACATATATATTATTAAGTGGTCTTGCATAGCAAGAGCACTTATTGTTATCTCACATATATATTATTAAGTGGTCTTGCATAGCAAGAGCACTTATTGTTATATCACATATATATTATTCTTATTAAGTGGTCTTGCATAGCAAGAGCACTTATTGTTATCTCACATATATATTATTCTTATTCTTATTATAGCCAAATTTGCCACCCTAACTCCTCCCACAGTTTTTAAGTCTAAAAACGTAAAAGAGTCACATAGACGAGTAATATATCGAATCGTGCGGATTGTTCTCGATCGGTGGGATATTACCTTGTGGAACGTTTCGCCGAATCGTTCGCGAAATATTGTCATTTTTGCGGCGAAATTTTCCCATAGGAATGAATGGGGAGAGCTAGAGTGTGAAATGTCAAAAACGGAAAAATCAGCACATGATTTGTAAACTGCGACCACTCCCTCATTTTCAAGCCGACCTACACAAATCTTATATCAAAACGTTCAGCTATCCCTGCTGCCACCACACGTGTTCATGGCTAAGTGATTGATCAAACCGTTTTCACAATATGATAATTTGTTTGCAACCTACGCCATCCATTATTTCAATGGAAGTCAATGGAGGTCAAAGTTTAGAAAACTAAAATCTGCTTTGGAATTTGTAAACTGCGACTGTGCCTTCAATTTTATAATTTCAGAGACATACTATAGATCAAAATGTAGGTCTGGGTCTTGTGATTCGTAAAATATAAAGATATTCGCTGTGCGATTTATAGTTTTTAAAATACAACCATTTGAAGGACAAGTATTAAAAAATAAATCCAGGATCTGAGAATCTGCCTAGAAGAGTGTGTTTGCATTTGTTTACATTGGTTTCCTAGGAGACGCTGAGGTAATTAAAAGTCCTCACAGCTGTAAGGGAAAACTATAGCTCCTCCCACACAGTTGTGAGGTGTTTTCTGTGTGGTGAGTTCTGTGAGGTAAATAATTTCATACACACAGCTGTGAGGTAGTTGTGAGGCGTTTTCTGTGAGGTAAATACCTTCATACACACAGCTGTGAGGTAGTTGTGAGGTGTTTTCTGTGAGGTAAATACCTTAATTTGAAGGACAAGTATTCAAAAAACATTCCTCAATTTCTGCTGTGTTTACAGAGAGCCTGCAAACCAAACAATTGGTTTCCTAGGAAACGCTGAGGAGTTTAATAACACCTCACAAACAGTTGTGAGGTGAGTTGGCTCCTCCCACACAAGGCTGAGGGAACTTTCCTCTGCGAGTGTGTTTGCATATGTTTACATTGGTTTCCTAGGAGACGCTGAGGTAAAATCCTTCATACACACATCTGTGAGGGCTTTCTATAGCTCCTCCCACACACTGTGAGGAGATATGGCTCAGTTTTTTTTGGCTCTGCGTAACTTCTGCATGCTCTGCATATAGCAACCATGCATAGCAACCAGTCCATAGCAACCAGTCCATAGCAACCACTCCATAGCAACCACTCCATAGCAACCACTCCATAGCAACCAGTCCCTAGCAACCGTCCATAGCAACCAGTCCCTAGCAACCAGTCCATAGCAACCAGTCCCTAGCAACCACTCCATAGCAACCACTCCATAGCAACCAGTCCCTAGCAACCAATCCATAGCAACCAGTCCATAGCAACCGTCCATAGCAACCAGTCCATAGCAACCGTCCAAAGCAACCAGTCCATAGCAACCGTCCAAAGCAACCACTCCATAGCAACCAGTCCATAGCAACCAGTCCATAGCAACCAGTCCATAGCAACCAGTCCAGAGCAACCAATCCAGAGCAACTGTCCATAGCAACCACTCCATAGCAACCACTCCATAGCAACCAGTCCATAGCAGCCAGTCCATAGAAACCACACCATAGCAACCACTCCATAGCAACTGTCCATAGCAACCATTCCATAGCAACCCTTCATAGCAACCCTCCATAGCAACCACTCCATAGCAACCGTCTATAGCAACCAGTCCAAAGCAACTAGTCCATAGCAACCAGTCCATAGCAACCAGTCCATAGCAACCGTCCATAGCCATCAGTCCAAAGAAACCAGTCCATAGCAACCCTCCATAGCAACAAGTCCATAGCAACCCTCCATAGAAACCAGTCCATAGCAACCAGTCCATAGCAACCAGTCCATAGCAACCGTCCATAGCAACCGTCCATAGCAACCAGTCCATAGCAACCAGTCCATAGCAACCCTCCATAGCAACTACTCCATAGCAACCACTCCATAGCAACCACTCCATAGCAATCGTCCATAGCAACCATCCATAGCAACCGTCCATAGCAACCAGTCCATAGCAACCCATCCATAGCGACCAGTCCATAGCCATCAGTCCATAGCAACCCTCCGTAGCAACCAGTCCATAGCAACCCTCCATAGCAACCAGTCCATAGCAACCCTCCATAGCATCCAGTCCAAAGCAACCAGTCCATAGCAGCCAGTCCATAGCAACCATCCATAGCAACCGTCCATAGCAACCGTCCATAGCAACCAGTCCATAGCAACCCATCCATAGCGACCAGTCCATAGCCATCAGTCCATAGCAACCCTCCGTAGCAACCAGTCCATAGCAACCCTCCATAGCAACCAGTCCATAGCAACCCTCCATAGCAACCAGTCCATAGCACCCAGTCCATAGCAACCGTCCATAGCAACCAGTCCGTAGCAACCACTCCATAGCAACCACTCCATAGCAACCCTCCATAGCAACCAGTTTTTGATGGGGTAAATAGGATGGTGCAGTTTTGATGGTGCAATTTTGATGGGGTAGTTTTTGATGGAGCAGTTTTTGATGGGGCAATGGACCGAACTGGATTGACACACTGTTGGATCACATTTACATCTCCAGGGGCACCGTCTCCAGTCAGGAGTATTGGTGGAGGCAAGACCACGCCGCACAATTTCCCCAGAAATTGTATCTTTTTAAGTGGTCTTGCATAGCAAGATCACTTATTGTTATCTCACATATATATTATTAAGTGGTCTTGCATAGCAAGAGCACTTATTGTTATCTCACATATATATTATTAAGTGGTCTTGCATAGCAAGAGCACTTATTGTTATATCACATATATATTATTCTTATTAAGTGGTCTTGCATAGCAAGAGCACTTATTGTTATCTCACATATATATTATTCTTATTCTTATTATAGCCAAATTTGCCACCCTAACTCCTCCCACAGTTTTTAAGTCTAAAAACGTAAAAGAGTCACATAGACGAGTAATATATCGAATCGTGCGGATTGTTCTCGATCGGTGGGATATTACCTTGTGGAACGTTTCGCCGAATCGTTCGCGAAATATTGTCATTTTTGCGGCGAAATTTTCCCAAAGGAATGAATGGGGAGAGCTAGAGTGTGAAATGTCAAAAACGGAAAAATCAGCACATGATTTGTAAACTGCGACCACTCCCTCATTTTCAAGCCGACCTACACAAATCTTATATCAAAACGTTCAGCTATCCCTGCTGCCACCACACGTGTTCATGGCTAAGTGATTGATCAAACCGTTTTCACAATATGATAATTTGTTTGCAACCTACGCCATCCATTATTTCAATGGAAGTCAATGGAGGTCAAAGTTTAGAAAACTAAAATCTGCTTTGGAATTTGTAAACTGCGACTGTGCCTTCAATTTTATAATTTCAGAGACATACTATAGATCAAAATGTAGGTCTGGGTCTTGTGATTCGTAAAATATAAAGATATTCGCTGTGCGATTTATAGTTTTTAAAATACAACCATTTGAAGGACAAGTATTAAAAAATAAATCCAGGATCTGAGAATCTGCCTAGAAGAGTGTGTTTGCATTTGTTTACATTGGTTTCCTAGGAGACGCTGAGGTAATTAAAAGTCCTCACAGCTGTAAGGGAAAACTATAGCTCCTCCCACACAGTTGTGAGGTGTTTTCTGTGTGGTGAGTTCTGTGAGGTAAATAATTTCATACACACAGCTGTGAGGTAGTTGTGAGGCGTTTTCTGTGAGGTAAATACCTTCATACACACAGCTGTGAGGTAGTTGTGAGGTGTTTTCTGTGAGGTAAATACCTTAATTTGAAGGACAAGTATTCAAAAAACATTCCTCAATTTCTGCTGTGTTTACAGAGAGCCTGCAAACCAAACAATTGGTTTCCTAGGAAACGCTGAGGAGTTTAATAACACCTCACAAACAGTTGTGAGGTGAGTTGGCTCCTCCCACACAAAGCTGAGGGAACTTTCCTCTGCGAGTGTGTTTGCATATGTTTACATTGGTTTCCTAGGAGACGCTGAGGTAAAATCCTTCATACACACATCTGTGAGGGCTTTCTATAGCTCCTCCCACACACTGTGAGGAGATATGGCTCAGTTTTTTTTGGCTCTGCGTAACTTCTGCATGCTCTGCATATAGCAACCATGCATAGCAACCAGTCCATAGCAACCAGTCCATAGCAACCACTCCATAGCAACCACTCCATAGCAACCACTCCATAGCAACCAGTCCCTAGCAACCGTCCATAGCAACCAGTCCCTAGCAACCAGTCCCTAGCAACCAGTCCATAGCAACCAGTCCCTAGCAACCACTCCATAGCAACCACTCCATAGCAACCAGTCCCTAGCAACCAATCCATAGCAACCAGTCCATAGCAACCGTCCATAGCAACCAGTCCCTAGCAACCAGTCCCTAGCAACCAGTCCCTAGCAACCGTCCATAGCAACCAGTCCATAGCAACCAGTCCCTAGCAACCAGTCCATAGCAACCCTCCATAGCAACCACTCCATAGCAACCGTCTATAGCAACCAGTCCAAAGCAACCGTCCATAGCAACCAGTCCATAGCAACCAGTCCATAGCAACCAGTCCATAGCAACTGTCCATAGCAACTGTCCATAGCAACCATTCCATAGCAACCCTCCATAGCAACTCTCCATAGCAACCACTCCATCGCAACCAGTCCATCGCAACCAGTCCATAGCAACCGTCCATAGCAACCCATCCATAGCCATCAGTCCATAGCAACCCTCCATAGCAACCAGTCCATAGCAACCAGTCCATAGCAACCCTCCATAGCAACCAGTCCATAGCAACCTGTCCATAGCAACCCTCCATAGCAACCACTCCATAGCAACCAGTCCATAGCAACCAGTCCATAGCAACCGTCCATAGCCATCAGTCCATAGAAACCACTCCATAGCAACCACTCCATAGCAACCACTCCATAGCAACCGTCTATAGCAACCAGTCTATAGCAACCAGTCCATAGCAACCGTCCATACCAACCACTCCATAGCAACCAGTCCATAGCAACCAGTCCATAGCAATCCGTCCATAGCAATCCGTCCATAGCAACCCTCCATAGCAACCACTCCATAGAAACCGTCCATAGCAACCATTCCATAGCAACCCTCCATAGCATCCAGTCCAAAGCAACCAGTCCAAAGCAACCAGTCCATAGCAACCGTCCATAGCAACCGTCCATAGCAACCGTCCATAGCAACCAGTCCATAGCAACCAGTCCATAGCAACCCTCCATAGCAACCAGTCCATAGCAACCCTCCATAGCAACCAGTCCATAGCACCCAGTCCATAGCAATCAGTCCATAGCAACCACTCCATAGCAACCACTCCATAGCAACCCATCCATAGCAACCAGTCAATAGCAACCCTCCATAGCAGCCAGTTTTTGATGGGGCAAATAGGATGGTGCAGTTTTGATGGGCTAGTTTTTGATGGAGCAGTTTTTGATGGGGCAATGGACCGAATTGGATCGACACACGGTTGGATCACATTTACATCTCCAGGGGCACCGTCTCCAGTCAGGAGTATTGGTGGAGGCAAGACCACGCCGCACAATTTCCCTAGAAATTTTATCTTTTCTAGTTATTATTCTTATTATAGCCAAATTTGCCACCCTAACTCCTCCCACAGTTTTTACACTACATAGACGAGTTATATATCGAATCGTGCGGATTGTTCCCGATCGGTGGGCTATTACTGTGTGGAACGTTTCGCCGAATCGTTCGCGAAATATCGTCATTTTTGCGGCAAAATTTTCCCATAGGAATGAATGGGGAGAGCTAGAGTGTGGGATTTCTAAAAATGAAAAATCAGCACATGATTTGTAAACTGCGACCACTCCCTCATTTTCAAGCCGACCTACACAAATCTCATATCAAAACGTTCAGCTATCCCTGCTGCCACCAGATGTGTTCACGGCTACGTGATTGATCAAACCGTTTTCACAATATGATAATTTGTTTGCAACCTACGCCATCCATTATTTCAATGGAAGTCAATGGAGGTCAAGGTTTAGAAAACTAAAATCTGCTTTGGAATTTGTAAACTGCGACTGTGCCTTCAATTTTATTATTTCAGAGACATACTATACATCAAAATGTAGGTCGGGTCTTGTGATTCGTAAAATATAAAGATATTCGCTGTGCGATTTATAGTTTTTAAAATACAACAATTTGAAGGACAAGTATTAAAAAATAAATCCAGGATCTGAGAATCTGCCTAGAGTGTGTTTGCATATGTTTACATTTGGTTTCCTAGGAGACGCTGAGGTAATTAAAAGTCCTCACAGCTGTAAGGGGATTATATAGCTCCTCCCACACAGTTGTGAGGTGTTTTCTGTGAGGTGAGTTCTGTGAGGTAAATACCTTCATACACACAGTTGTGAGGTAGTTGTGAGGCGTTTTCTGTGAGGTAAATACCTTCATACACACAGTTGTGAGGTAGTTGTGAGGTGTTTTCTGTGAGGTAAATACCTTAATTTGAAGGACAAGTATTCAAAAAACATTCCTCAATTTCTGCTGTGTTTACAGAGAGCCTGCAAACCAAACAATTGGTTTCCTAGGAAAGGCTGAGGAGTTTAATAACACCTCACAAACAGTTGTGAGGTGAGTTGGCTCCTCCCACACAAGGCTGAGGGAACTTTCCTCTGCTTTCAAGGGTCTCAAACTGGTGGCCCTCCAGCTGTTGTAAAACTACAAGTCCCATCATGCCTCTGCCTGTGGGAGTCATGCTGGTAACTGTCATTCTTGCAATGCCTCACTGGACTTGTAGTTTTGCAACAGCTGGAGGGCCGCCAGTTTGAGATGCCTGGTAGAGTGTGTTTGCATATGTTTACATTGGTTTCCTAGGAGATGCTGAGGTAAAATCCTTCATACACACATCTGTGAGGGCTTTCTATAGCTCCTCCCACACACTGTGAGGTGATATGGCTCAGTTTTTTTTGGCTCTGCGTAACTTCTGCATGCTCTGCATAAAGCAACCATGCATAGCAACCAGTCCATAGCAACCACTCCATAGCAACCACTCCATAGCAACCAGTCCCTAGCAACCAGTCCCTAGCAACCGTCCATAGCAACCAGTCCATAGCAACCAGTCCATAGCAACCAGTCCATAGCAACCAGTCGATAGCAACCAGTCCCTAGCAACCACTCCATAGCAACCAGTCCCTAGCAACCAGTCCCAAGCAACCGTCCATAGCAACCAGTCCCTAGCAACCAGTCCCTAGCAACCAGTCCCTAGCAACCACTCCATAGCAACCAGTCCATAGCAACCAGTCCCTAGCAACCAGTCCATAGCAACCAGTCCCTAGCAACCAGTCCCTAGCAACCAGTCCATAGCAACCAGTCCATAGCAACCGTCCATAGCAACCAGTCCCTAGCAACCAGTCCATAGCAACCAGTCCATTGCAACCCGTCCCTAGCAACCAGTCCATAGCAACCAGTCCCTAGCAACCAGTCCCTAGCAACCAGTCCCTAGCAACCAGTTCATAGCAACCGTCCATACAAACCAGTCCATAGCAACCAGTCCATAGCAACCAGTCCATAGCAACCACTCCCTAGCAACCAGTCCCTAGCAACCAGTCCCTAGCAACCAGTCCATAGCAACCAGTCCCTAGCAACCAGTCCATAGCAACCGTCCCTAGCAACCAGTCCCTAGCAACCAGTCCCTAGCAACCAGTCCATAGCAACCGTCCATAGCAACCAGTCCATAGCAACCAGTCCATAGCAACCAGTCCATAGCAACCAGTCCCTAGCAACCAGTCCATAGCAACCAGTCCCTAGCAACCAGTCCATAGCAACCAGTCCATAGCAACCAGTCCCTAGCAACCAGTCCATAGCAACCCTCCATAGCAACCACTCCATAGCAACCGTCTATAGCAACCGTCTATAGCAACCAGTCCAAAGCAACCGTCCATACCAACCAGTCCATAGCAACCAGTCCATAGCAACCAGTCCATAGCAACTGTCCATAGCAACTATCCATAGCAACCATTCCATAGCAACCCTCCATAGCAACTCTCCATAGCAACCACTCCATAGCAACCAGTCCATAGCAACCAGTCCATAGCAACCGTCCATAGCAACCCATCCATAGCCATCAGTCCATAGCAACCCTCCATAGCAACCCTCCATAGCAACCAGTCCATAGCAACCAGTCCATAGCAACCAGTCCATAGCAACCCATCCATAGCAACCAATCCAGAGCAACCGTCCATACCAACCAGTCCCTAGCAACCACTCCATAGCAACCACTCCATAGCAACCAGTCCATAGCAACCGTCCATAGCAACCAGTCCCTAGCAACCAGTCCATAGCAACCGTCCATAGCAACCATTCCATAGCAACCCTCCATAGCAACCACTCCATAGCAACCGTCTATAGCAACCAGTCCAAAGCAACCAGTTCATAGCAACCAGTCCATAGCAACCAGTCCATAGCAACCAATCCAGAGCAACCGTCCATAGCAACCAGTCCATAGCAACCAATCCATAGCAACCAGTCCATAACAACCAGTCCATAGCAACCAGTCCATAGCAACCAATCCATAGTTACCGTCTATAGCAACCACTCCATAGCAACCAGTCCATAGCAACTAGTCCATAGCCACCACTCCATAGCAACTGTCCATAGCAACCATTCCATAGCAACCCTCCATAGCAACCAATCCATAGCAACCAGTTCAAAGCAACCAGTCCATAGCAACCAGTCCATAGCAACCCATCCATAGCAACCGGTCCATAGCAACCAGTCCATAGCAACCGTCCATAGCAACCAGTCCATAGCAACCAGTCCATAGCAACCGTCCATACCAACCAGTCCATAGCAACCAGTCCATAGCAACCAGTCCATAGCAACCAATCCAGAGCAACCATCCATAGCAACCACTCCATAGCAACCACTCCATAGCAACCAGTCCATAGTAACTGTCCATAGCAACCATTCCATAGCAACCCTACATAGCAACCACTCCATAGCAACCGTCTATAGCAACCAGTCCAAAGCAACCAGTCCATAGCAACCAGTCCATAGCAACCAGTCCATAGCAACCGTCCATAGCAACCCATCCATAGCCATCAGTCCATAGAAACCAGTCCATAGCAACCGTCCATAGCAACCGTCCATAGAAACCAGTCCATAGCAACCCATCCATAGCAACCAGTCCATAGCAACCAGTCCATAGCAACCGTTCATAGCAACCAGTACATAGCAACCAGTCCATAGCAACCGTCCATAGCAATCCGTCCATTGCAAACACTCCATAGCAACCATCCATAGCAACCATTCCATAGCAACCCTCCATAGCATCCAGTCCAAAGCAACCAGTCCATAGCAACCAGTCCATAGCAACCGTCCATAGCAACTGTCCATAGCAACCGTCCATAGCAACCAGTCCATAGCAACCGTCCATAGCAACCAGTCCATAGCAACCGTCCATAGCAACCACTCCATAGCAACCAGTTTTTGATGGGGCAAATAGGATGGTGCAGTTTTGATGGTGCAGTTTTGATGGGGTTGTTTTTGATGGAGCAGTTTTTGATGGGGCAATGGACCGAACTGGATCGACACACTGTTGGATCACATCTCCAGGGGCACCGTCTCCAGTCAGGAGTATTGGTGGAGGCAAGACCACGTCGCACAATTTCCCCAGAAATTGTATCTTTTCTAGTTACCATTTACCATATTCCTCATTCCAGTATTTCAGATCAATTATTATACCTTACCCCTCCCTGCCTTGGCAACTTCATTTGTAGTTTATGGGTATACCGGTATGGTGATTATTCCCATACCTCTTTAATTTCTGTCATGTTTTTTTAAATTGTAATTTCTTCCAAATTTAGCTACCTTGTTTCCCTTACTAGCCGGGCATGATATATGCATGTCTTTGCACTACCTTTTCCCAATCTCTGGGATCGCTAATTACCAATTAGCAACCATCACCACAAATAAATGAATTCACTTTTTATTCCAATAAACTTTTTACACCACTTTCCCTTCACCTTTCACCTACACATACCTCACTGCTGCCCCTGGAAGAAGGCATCTCTTTGACAAAACGGCGTAGGGAGGAGCGGCGTGCTGACGTCACCACTGTTTACCAGCGACCATCCGGATGGACGGGCGGAACATTTAGAGCCGGCCGGCTATACTTTATATACAACAACGCTACTTTTAATCATTGGACATGTGAGTGCATCCTTTGTTTTATGCCAATAAATTGTTTTACCTTGCAATACTGCTCTATGTTGGCCATTTTGTTTTACTCCCGGGTTTGAATCTGTGCGGGGAGACCTGGCAAACACCATCAAGGGTTGATCTCATATCCATACTCCTCCAGGAGTACATCAGAGGAGCAGTATCAAGGAGCTTGGCATACAGCCACATGCGAAATTGATCTTTTTAGATCCACGGGAGTCGGTAAGCAGATCTTTTATTAGAGGTGGAGGTGCCTGCCTTCTGCTGTCTGACACTGCTTCCTGGATTTTTTCCAACACTATTTTGGGTGCATCTGTGATTCATAGAAGAGTTTCAGCTGTGATCGTTTTGGACTTTTGAATATTTCTCACTTCAATTTGCACTTTCAATCTTTTGTTATATATGCACATTGAGCACACCAACTTGTTGATTATGTGAACTAGCTTGTATGTCACTCTTTGGCTTTACAATCAAATGTGTTTACAATTTATTATTTCACAAGCAGCGCAGCTTACATCCTTTTTATTCTTTACATTTTGTTTATCTAACATATTTTTTGCTGCAGCAGCTAAATTCACTGCACCGTAATATTTGATATCACATCATTATTATTTCACTGAGACTAGCGCAGTATTTTTTCCAACATACTGCATTATACTGCAGCCTTCCTCACTTAACTTTTGTATTACCAACAATTTTTGTTTTATTCATATTTTTTATTATTACACCCCAGTCTGGGTCCAGGGCTACAGGGGACACCATTATTGGGTGCTCCCTGTTGCCTTATTTCCCCAGCTTCCCAATGCACACATCTCCTCTTATTCATCACTTTCACTGGTGGCTTTTGCCATATTCACCATGTCACCTATTCAAACTGCATATATGCCCCGCTTTGTAATTCTGCCTTCTCTGCAGGTCCTCCTCTGTCCTGAAATTGTCCATGTTGTAACTATACTCTATGGGCCAGATTCACAGAAGAGATACGCCGGAGTATCTACTGATACTTTGGCGTATTTTCAAATTTTCTGCGTCGTATCTTAATTTGTGATTCACAAACAAGATACGACGGCTTTTGGCTAAGATCCGACAGGCTTACGGCTTCGTACGCCTTTGGATCTTAGGCTGCAATACTTCGGCCGCCGCTGGGTGGAGTTCGCATCGTTTTCCAGCGTCGGGTATGCAAATGAGCTTTTACGGCGATCCACGAACGTTTTCGCGTTCGGTACGTCGACGCTAGTAATTTTTTCCCGTCGCAAAGTTTTTTCCCAGGCAGCGACAGGCTAGGACCCGTTCGGCAGTTTATTGGGGATCCCTAAGGTTGATGGTGCAGCTTCACTTAAGTTCCCTGTCCATGCATTACCTTGCATTCTGTCACCAGCTGGTTGCCTCCCCGGATGACACTACACTGGTTATAACCAGTACTATCGGACCTCAAGTTTTACACTGCACTATCCCTGATCCCTCCATATCGCTGCACCTTCTACCCTGCCTACCTACCTGCACACACCAGGATTCTCTATCTCCTACCATGGCTTGGTTTCTATTGTCCACGGACTTAATTGCCGTTGTAAGTATCATGCCTATTTTACTCTACCCACCTAGCCCCCCCTCCCAGTCCCTTCCTCCCCTTCCCTACAAACACAAACCCCCCCATTTTCCCCTCTTTCCTTCCCCCCCTTTCTTGTTTTTCCCCCCCTCCAGTTCCCTCCCCTCACTCCCCTTTCCCCCCCCCCCCCCCCCCCTTTTTCTCCTTCGCCTTTCGCCCCCCTTTTCCCTCCCCTCAATTCCCCCCTCTCCCCCCCAAACCAAGCTTTGGGTTGTTACATATATATGAATATATATATATATATTATACCTACTTTAGATATCCACGAACATACCCCCTTGTCCGCCGTGGGGGAACTTATTGGGTGGCCCAGCTCCGTGCCGACTTCAATTCACTCACAGGGTAAGTTATTATTATGTTTTTTATACACTACATATTTGTATGCTGAACTATACTATATGGTTGTATCTCATTATGTATTTTCACAGATTGGTTTGTCCTGACGAAGCGGTGAACCTCCGCAAAACTAGTCGACCTTGACCAATCACTGGTACAACTATCTGTCTTGCTTTTATGAATAAACTTGTGCTTTATACACCTTGTCTATATTGTTTTATCAGTACCGATATAGTCCCCATATCCAATTGGGTGGGTTGCTTTGGGTCTAGCCTCAGCATCCATTGCCCCCACTCCCCCCATTTTCGCAATAAACAGTAAAAGCAGAGTATGCTCAGCACAGCAGTTGATTACAGATATGGATTCAGTAGCACAATGGTTGGCATGGCCGATCAGCCTATGCTCACTATGCAAGCCGCTTAGGGTCCCGCAAAGCTGCGAAGGGCCCCCCAAATAACTAGAGGCCCGCCTAGTAAGAAGTCATATTTGCCCCCTCACCCTGCTTCTCAACTCGCTGGCTGCATGGGAGAAGAGGCAAGAAGCTAGCAACCCTTGCTTCTCAATTTAATGTAAGATGTCATTTCTGACAGCAGAACACCCCCACTTCTCAACTTTCTTTAATGTGACATGTCACTGTCGTCAGCGCCCCCCGCTTCTCATTTTTAATGTGCCATGCCATTTTGCTTCGGGCCCCAGGGAGGTCAGGATCGGTACTGAGTGTTGGTCACAAGAACAACCTAGTTAGCATGTCACACAGAGGTGATCCAGTGTATACTTGTTGTTTTCCCATGTAGGAAACTTGGCCAAAGATAGAGAAATGCAGCAGCTTTGGTAATGGATAAAATCCTGTGTTAAGCTTAGAAGGATTGTAAAAACAGACAATTGTACCATACTTTTTAAAAAGAATGATTGATATACCTCTTTTAGGCCTCTAATCTTTTTTGATTAATCTATCCCTTTTTTTACAATATCATAGGCCGCAATTAAGCTGCAGCAGTGGAGCCGACCAACCCCACACAGTGCCAAGCCCCACCCTCGCCGGATGTGCAGGAAGTGCAAAATGCCACCACATCAGGTCAGTGTCATACAGCACAGCTTCAGGTAATACATGTAGGCCTGCATAATTTTAATACATGTTTTTTTTCCCAAATTTCAGGTGTACGAGCTGTTGGGGGCGGCTTAGACACCTACAGTGCCCAGGTGCTAATTGGGGAGATAATGTCCTGCAGGGCACAAATAGAGGACACAAACCACGCCCTCGAGAAGATTATAAAGAACAACAGAAAGGTTGACCAAAACCTGAAGAATCTTATTGATGTTCTGGGGAGGGTTTTAAAAAAAAAAAAAAGAACAACAATAGATGTAGACAAGTATTTAAAAGCAAAAATTCAGGGCCAGATTCTCAAAAGAGTTACGCCGGTGTATCTACAGATACACCGGCGTAATTCGAAATTCCCGCCGGCGTATCATTGTTTTGTATTCGCAAAACAAGATACGCCGGAATTAGGCTAGGATCCGACTGGTGTAAGTCACTTACACCGTCGGATCCTAAATGCAATACAACGCTGACCGCTAGGTGGCGTTTACGTTCAGGTCTCATTTGACTATGCAAATGAGCTTGATACGCGGATTCCCGAACGAATTTGCGCCGCGTCGTCGTCGTTTCCGTAAGCGTAAGGTTACCCCTGCTAGGGGTAACCTTACGCCAGTCTGCCGTATGCCATGTTAAGTATGGCGTCGGGTCCACGTCATCTTTTTCCGTCGGTTACGTTGTTTTACTAAGTCGTTCTTGAATACGACTTTACGTCAATGACGCTCACGTCGGCGTCATTGACGTTTTCCATCGTGAGCTGGAGCATGCGCACTGGGCTATTTTTCAGCCCGGCACATGCGCAGTTCAATCAGCGCGGGGGCGCGCTTAATTTGAATACAAGCCGCCCCCTTTGAATTACTCGGCCATACGCCGGGCCATTTACACTACGCCACCGCAAATTACAGAGCAAGTGCTTTGCGAATACGGCACTTGCTCAAGTAATTTGCGGCGGCGTGGTGTAAATGGATTACGCTACGCTACGCCCAAATGTATGTGAATCTGGGCTATAGTTCTTATAAAAAAAATAAACAATTTCTATTAAGATATTTAAAAAAAAATGAAAATTACACATTTTAAGTGTGATACAATAAATATTTTTGGATACTGAACAATGTCTGGCTTCTTATTATATCAATGCTGCCTAAAAGAACAAATCTAGATTTGTGGTGTTTACATTGACAATGATGAGTATTTAGTACAGGAAAATAAACATGACACTATGATAATGTAGGAGAAAGCTAGAATGAACTCAAATTAGAAAATAATCAAACAAAGAAAATAACTAGAACAGGGGCAGAAAAAGTGGGCCTTAGGCACTGGTGGCGGTGTCACAACACTGCAACCCCTCACAGATACTGTAATTGGAGCGCAGCAAAGAGCCACATGCAAAGTATTGCATCAAAAATTGTTATTAGACGCCCCTGTTAAACAGGGGCAGAAACATTGGGCCTTAGGCACAACACAACACTGCAACCCCTCAGATACTGTAATTGGAGCGCAGAAAAGAGCCACATGCAAAGTATTGCATTAAAAATTGTTATTAGACACCCCTGTTAAACAGGGGCAGAAACATTGGGCCTTAGGCACAACACAACACTGCAACCCCTCAGATACTGTAATTGGAGCGCATCAAAGAGCCACATTCAAGGTATTGCATCAAAATTTTTTATTAGATGCCCCTGTTAAACAGGGGCATAACAATTGGGCCTTAGGCACAACACTGCAACCCCTCAGATACTGTAATTGGAGTGCAGCAAAGAGCCACATGCAAAGTATTGCATTAAAAATTGTTATTAGACGCACCTGTTAAACAGATTGGGCCTTAGAAACAAAAATGTTCTTACTAGCTATCAGCAAGATCAGTGAGGAGGAAAAGAATATTCAGTCAGCAGCATAACAGGACAGTCACTCAGCATCAGCATAGGCAATCTCCAAGGGATCTGTCATTTAAAAAAAATTATTCAGTTACATCTGCATCAGGTGCTTGGTAGCTGGTGTTGATCCAAGCCTGATTCATTTTTATGAAGGTCAGTCGATCAACGGAGTCGGTGGAGAGGCGCACCCTGTGATTGGTCACAAAGCCTCCAGCAGCACTGAATGTGCGTTCTGAAAGAACGCTGGATGCAGGGCAAGCCAGTAGCTCAATTGCGTACTGTGCAAGCTCTGGCCAGTGATCCATCCTCAAGACCCAGTATGCCAGAGGATTTTCAGTGGGGAAGGTGTCCAAGTCTGATTTTGCACCATGTAAACCAAACGCTGGCGATGGTTGCTGGAACCGGTCATACCTTGGGGCTGCGGACTAAAAAATTGTCTGAACGCATCGGTCAGATGGCCACCTTCTCCACCGCTCCTTCTGTGACTCACAGAAGCCTCAGCAACACGTTGTCCAGGAACAGGGTTTGGTAATCCCCCAGGTTCTGGG
This sequence comes from Rana temporaria, assembly GCF_905171775.1. NCBI lineage: Eukaryota > Metazoa > Chordata > Amphibia > Anura > Ranidae > Rana > Rana temporaria. The sequence continues at coordinate 159,119,424 of NC_053497.1, forward strand.
AACGCGTTGCACAGAGCCTTCTGCAAGGTCTCCCAAAGATGTTTCATCTTCTGCTCCCTCTGCGACGGCAAGATAAGCTCCGCAACCTTACACTTGTAACGTGGATCAAGGAGAGTTGCCAGCCAGTAATGATCCCTCTCCTTGATACCATGAACACGAGGATCCTTACGCAGGCTTTGCAGGATCAGGGAGGCCATGCAGCGTAGGTTTGCTGAGGCATTCGGGGCACAGTCCTCTGGGTCACTGAGGACGACAGGATCCGCAGCCACCTCATCCCAGCCACGTAAAAGTCCACGGGTTCCTGCCCAAGAACCGCTGCACCACCAAATTGAGAACATGAGCAAAACAGGGCACATGGGTCAGTTTTCCCTGTCGTAGGGCAGAGGGGAGGTTGGTGCCATTGTGGTTACATTCCTGGCTTAAGCTGGCGTGGCGTCAACCACCTCTAAGCCTGCCCCTGTAGAGCTGACAGAACCTCTGCCCCAGTGTGGCTCCTGTCTCTAAAGCACACCAGTTCTAGCACTGCATGGCATCTCTTGGCCTGCATTCCTGCGTAGCCCCTCGTACGCCTATGGAGCACGGCTGGTTCAGAGGAAACATCAGCACAGGAAGAGGCCACAGAGGAAGAAGAAGAGGAGGGGGTGGAGGAGAGAGGTGTGTCACAACCAGTAGTAGTGTTTTGGAGGCGTGGTGGCGGAACAACCTCCAACACTACTGTACCTTGCCCTGCGTCCTTCCGAGCTGCCAGCAGAGTCACCCAATGCGCCGTGAAAGAGAGGTAACGTCCCTGTCCATGCCTGCTGGACCATGAGTCAGCGGTAAGATGCACCTTACCACTGACCGCCCTGTCCAGTGAGGCATGGACATTGCCTTCCACATGCCGGTAGAGAGCGGGAATCGCCTTCCGTGAGAAAAAGTGGCGTTTGGGTACTTGCCACTGAGGTACCGCACATTGCACAAACTCACGGAAGGGGGCAGAATCTACCAACTGAAAAGGTAGCAGTTGAAGTGCTAGCAATTTCGCTAAGCTAGTATTCAACCGCTGGGCATGTGGATGGCTGGGAGAGTACTTCTTTCGGCGCTGCAGCAGCTGGGGCAGGGAAATTTGTCTGCTACCATCAGTAGATTTCCTGCATGTACTACTAGGTTGTGACCCACCTATTTCTACACCTTCAGTCCTATCAGTGCAGGCTTCAGAGAGGACTGAGGGTCTAGTGGGGTTGGAGCTCCCAGCTGATGAGGGGCAAGGGGAGGTCCGCTTTGTTCTTTGGTGTGGGTCTTTCTGGTATGCTTGCCAACGAACTGCATGGCAGGTCGACATATGTCTGGTCAAGCATGTGGTGCCCAAGCGGGTGATGTTTTGGCCACGCGAGATACGCTTGAGACATATGTTGCAAATAGCAACGGTGTGATCTGATGCACATGTCTTAAAAAAGGCCCACACCAAAGAAATTTTGCAGTACCATTGAGACGCAGCAGCGCCCTGCACAGGCGTAGCTCTGCGATGTAATGCAGTTGGTGTGCTGCCCTTAAGCTGTCCCCTGGAGGGCATCCTGCCTCTTTGGAGATGTGCCTGTGCCTCTTCCTCCTCCTCCTCCTCTCTCCTATCAGGCACCCAGGTAGAGTCAGTGATCTCATCATCCCCTCCCTCCTCATCACTGTCGAAAACCTGGCAGTATGCTGCAGCTGGGGAAACATGACTGCCAGATTGCTGTCCCTCTCGGGCACCCGCTCTCTCTGGGCTCACCTCAATGCCTTCCTCTATCTGTGTTCCGTCATCGGAGCCTTCAAAATGCTGCGCATCTTCATGTAGCATGTACCCAACACTGTGTTGAAACAGTTCGGGGGACTCCTCAGGAGGATATGGTGGGACTAGGGAAGGATTGTGTGATGCCATTGTGCAGAGGGAAGAGGACGCCTTGGCAGCTGCTTTGCCAGATAAACTAAGCTCAGCCTGGGTGAGAGAGGATGAGGAGAATGAGGACGGCTTGGTCATCCACTCTACTAATTTCTCTGCATGTTGAGGCTCAACACGGCCAGCTCCCGAAAAGAAGGACGAGCGTGTCAGGCGGCCACGTCCTGAAGAGGATGCACCGTGTCCACCACCAGCGTTACCTCTAGATGCAGAGCCTGCTTGCCCTCGTGACTCTCTGCCTTTATTTGTTGTCCTTCCAGACATTTTAATAGCCTGCACAGGACAAAATCAGAAATAAACAGCACCTGTCCAGTAAGAGCAACTGCGTTTATGGGCAAAAACACAGCAAACGTGCAGTAAGATCAACTGCGTTTATGGGCAAAAACACAGCAAACGTGCAGTAAGATCGACTGCGTTTATAGGAAAAAACACAGCAAACGTGCAGTAAGATCGACTGCGTTTATGGGCAAAAACACAGCAAACGTGCAGTAAGATCGACTGCGTTTATGGGCAAAAACACAGCAAACGTGCAGTAAGATCGACTGCGTTTATGGGCAAAAACACAGCAAACGTGCAGTAAGATTGACTGCGTTTATGAGCAAAACCACAGCAAACGTGCACTAACAGCGACTGCGTTTATGGGCAAAAACACAGCAGACGTGCACTAACAGCGACTGTGTTTATGGGCTAAAAAACAGCACACGTGCAGTAAGAGCGACTGCGTTTATGTGCAATTAAATAGCCCACGTGCATTAACAGCGACTGCGTTTATGTGCAATTAGCACACGTACAGTAACAGTAACTGTGTGTATGTGTGCAATTAAATAGCACACGTCCACTAACACTGAGTACTATGTTTAGGTGTAAACTAAACACTATGCAGGCAATACAACACGTCATCTAGCACAATCTACTGCCTAACAAGGAATAGCTGATCTAGCTAAGCTATATAAATATGTGTATAAATATATGTACAACGCTAGGATGTATATATACTGTATCTTCTACACACTGTAAATTTAACTAAACTCACTAGCCTTCCTGCTCTATCTATCTATCTATCTATCTGGTAGAAAAGACACTGTGGGGTAGATTCAGATAGATCAGCGGATCTTTAGATCCACGTAATCTATCTTATTTACGATCCGCCAGCGCAAGTTTTTGAGGCACTTGCCTCTAAAGTTGCGCCGGCGGATCGTAAATCCCCCGGCAGAATTCAAATTCCGCGGCTAGGGGGAGTTTACTATTTAAATCAGGCGCGTCCCTGCGCCAATCGTACTGCGCATGTGCCGCTGGCTAAATTTCCCAGCGTGCATTGCTCCAAATGACGTCGCTAGGATGTCATTGGTTTCGACGTGTATGTAAATTACGTCCATCCGTATCCGCAAACGACTTACGCAAACGACGTAAAAAATTCAAAACTCGGCGCGGGAACGATGGCCATACTTAACATAGGATACGCCGCATATAGCAGGGGTAACTATCTGCCGGAAAAGCCGAACGCAAAACGACGTAAAAAAAAGCGACGGGCGGGGCGTTCGTTTCTGATTCGGCGGATCTCCAGCCGGAGATTGCAGCCTAAGATCCGACAGGTGTAAGTCACTTACACCTGTCGGATCTTAGGGAGATCTATGCGGAACCTGATTCTATGATTCAGGCGCATAGATCCGACCGTCGGATTTCAGAGATACGACGGCCTTTCAGGAGATACGCCGTCGTATCTCTATATGAATCTGCCCCTGTGTCTCTATCTATCTCTCTCTCTAACTGTCTGACTGACTTCTCTTTAACAAAGCCGAAACACACTACACGAGGCCGCCTTACAGGCGGCATTATATAGTGTGGGGCGTGTACTAAACTCCCTGAGCCATAATTGGCCAAAGCCACCCTAGCTTTGGCCAATTATGGTTCTTCGTTTTTTGCGTGCTGTGATTGGCCAAGCATGCAGGGTCATGGTGCATGCTTGACCAATCATCAGCACGCAACGCCGCAGTGAATTATGGGCCGACACACGTCACTCGAAATTTGGCGCGAACGCCCCGTTTTGTTCGAAATTTGTCGAACGTACGAACAGACGATGTTCAAGTCGAACATACGTTCGAGTCGAATGACAAGCTCATCCCTACCCTTAACATCAGGGTTTGTCATCCTGAGGCGTCTCAGTAGGGGTTTGAGTGCGATAATGAAGATTATGGGGGAGAGGGGGCATTCTGGTGGGGAATGGCCTCTGTCATGTAGTCCCAGGCCACCCTGTCGAATTCCTACACCGCGTCGAGGAAAAGAAAGAATCCTTGGTGTTGGTTAGATGTGAGCCAGTGGTGTATGTTAATTGCTTTGAGAGTATTGTCTCTCGTCTCCCTACCCGGGACAAAGCCATCTTGGTCCAGATCAACTAGTTGGGCAATGTATGGGAGAAACCTGTTCGCAATAGTTTTGGCATACCATTTGAGATCAACGTTGAGTAATGAAATGGGTCTATAACTTGTTACTTCCGAGGGGTCTTTTCCCGGTTTCAGTATAACCGCGATGTGTGCAGTGAGTAGGAGATGATTAAGATGATTGATGTCCTTCAGAAAAAGTTCCCCCCCGGGGGATAAGCCCCCCCCCTGTATTGCGTAGGCGCGTCGCGAGAGTCAGAGTTTCCGAAAAAAGCCGGAGTGTGCACCGACTAGGAGCCGTGTAGAGCTGACTGCGCAGGCGCCGTATAGAGCTGACTGGCAGCTCTACATGTTCGGCTACTTTCGGAAACTTCGTGACTCTCGTGACGTGGCGGGGGGGCCTTATCCGGCGGGGGAACATTTTCTGAAGGACATCAATCATCTGGGAGAACTCCCAAATTACATTGCGGCTTAGCATAGAAACGACTACTCCCGCGGGAGTGAGTACCCGGAAGCCGGATTGAAAATAGGTATGTACAGCCTACTGTACATGTTAGAAGTATAAAGAATTTGGTCTTATATAGATGTTATTTGGGTGAACCTCCGCTTTAAGGGGTGTCACCCAACAATCAACATATACGAAGGAAGTAGAGGTACTACAGCACTGTGAATTTTTGTTTGTCTCGGAAGGATGCGTGGTAAAAACATAGTACTAAACAGAAGACAAAAAAACAATAACTGGTGGATAAAGAGAGAATGAAACTGCTTGGATAGGTTTGGGAAGTTGGGAACTTAGGCTGTGCAAAGTTTCAAGACAATTAATAAGAGGTTAAGGCACATTATGGTACGTTAAGCTCTTTACATTAAATGATTTAGCCAATGGCGACCCTAGGGGGGGCCAGAGGGGGCCCTGACCCCCCCCCCCAACATTATGCTGTGTCCCACATTTGTTTTTGCATTTTTTGGATTTTGCTTGGGCCGCCGCTGGAGTAAGTCTCTCCTGAGATGGAGAGTGTCCCCAGTCAGCTCTGCAGGCATTCCTCCCCCCTCCCTCCGCACTGTGGGGGTGGGGGCCCAAGCCTTCATCTCAGTTACTGAAAAAACAGACTGATTTCTCCCATCCTTAGGACAGGAGAACCAGCCTGTAAATTCTGAGAGTGGTGACTGCAAGCTGTCTATGACACTCTTTTACAGCCCAGCGAGTCCAGCCACCCCCCCTCACATACGAGCAGGGAGGAATACAGCTCCTCCTCCTATCAGTCCCGCCCACACTATCCCGTTGTGCTGTATCTGAAGAGAGGTGATGTGTGGGCGGGAAATATGAAAATCAGCAGCATTCCTGGCTGTGTGTGAAAAATGCCTGAGATTCTAGCCTGGACCGTGTGTGCACTGCAGACTGCAGTACACTGTAATCACTGAACTGCATTATCTCCATCCTTCTCTCCCCCATCAGTCTCCCTCCCCCTCTCCTGTTCTTTCAGACAGTCACAATTTACTTTCACTTTCAGTTAGGCAGGTAATATACGGTGCAATTTCTTTCCTACATCCACAGATTGCAGAAAAGAAACTTGCATGATTCCCCCTATCAACACAGACAGTGCTGGCAGGGGAATATCCCTCCTGCCAGCACTTATATTCTCCTGACAAACAGTGATTATCATAGTGGCTATACAGCAACCACTAGTGATAATCATAAGAGAATCTGCTTATTAATGGTTCAAATCTCAGCCAGTTCCTGCTGAACCAGCTGAGATTTAAACAGGTCTATGGCTGGTCTTACCTCTAATCAGCCCATACATTGATCACTTTTTTTCATTCAACTATTAGGTTGAATGAAAAAAAAAAAGAAATGATCCAATTCCCCATCTACACATTATAGGTGGATGGGGAATCCTTCCAGTGTGGACCAGTGCTGGAATAACCCAGAGTTGCTGTCCTGTCCCAGCTATTCACAGCGCTGGTCTCTGTCTCTACTGGCAGCGGCGGCCAGCACACTGGAACCCAGTGCTAGTTACTTTATGGGGCTGATGTACAGGAGGGCCAGCACAATTTGTTGTTAGAGATGGGCTGGGCATGTTCAAAATTCCACATGCCAGAGCCTGCCAGGAAGCCCACACTGCACAGCGCTAATCACAGGCAGTGAGACATTTCCCAGTCCGCAGCTGCACAGATCATGAAATGTCTCGCTGGCTGTGATTAGCACTGTAGAGTGTCGGGCTTCCTGGCGGGATCGGGTATGTGGGATTTCAACACACCAAGCCCATCTCTATATGGTTGTAGGACAGTTGAGCTCCCTGCAGGTTGCTTAGCAGCAGTGGAGCCTTCTCTGACATGCTGATCGGGATGCAATCCAGGTGATGCTCCTAGTCAAAGCCTAGTGTTAAATATTAGTGATTTTATTGATCAAAGCCCACACTTTACAGACATAGAGCCCACATGGCTGCTGAACATACGGTTGATTATATATATGTGGTTGTACTCTTGATGCTAATAAATACTGTGTTTATTAGATCTGACTGGGAGCATTACCTGGATCACATCCTGATCAGCATGTCAACAGAGACACTGCTGCTGCTAGATGACCAGCTGGGGGCTCGGCTCTCTATAACCAATAGTGCCAGCCTTCCCCTGCATGCATCCATAATGGCACCAGCACTAGGTTCTAATAGACTGCCGCCTCTGCCAAGGAGACAGATGCCAGACCAGCGCTGTCAATAGCAGGGACAGGACAGCTGGGGAACCCCACAGTGGCAGAACACCAGGGCCCGGTGGCAAGACAACCTTTGCAACCCTGAGAGTTCTCCCACTGCTTTGGACCCTTATATTTTCTTGGTGTGCTGGTGACATATACTGTATCTCTTGTTTTCTGCCACCCTGGGGGGCCCCAGTATAGTAGGAAGGGAGCTCACTGCAGAACATGTGACAGGGCCCATTGTGGGATCATAGTAAAGGGCCCCAGGATATATATATAAAATTGCATTTTATAGTTTGCCCCCTATGTTTGTCCCTGTCCCCCCCTAAATATGAAAGCTGGAGACGCCACTGCCTGGGGGCACCCGTGTTCATCTTCTCCCCCTCAGCTCCCATGACAGAATCTTGCTGCTACCGTCCATTGGGGGTTCAGCGATGGACACTCTGGTTTTATTCATTGTACGGGGCGTCTTGTTTGGCCCCTTCTACCATTGTTTATACATTCACCACTGTGATATATATTTTTTTGTTTATTCAGATACATCTCATGTTGGGCGATTGTCTCACAGTAATGCTGCCTGAATTTTTTGTCTGTAATTTCTCTAATAGAGTAATCCCTATGACAATTAGCTCCATCCAGTGGATCCAGTGCGTTGGGTTATTCTGATGTCTGCATATGTATGTACTTCATGTATTACATCTGTATCAATTTTATTTATTTTATCTTCTTCATGTGCTGATCCATTGACTGATTTTACAATATTTATGTATGTACATATATTTTTAATAAATATTTATACTGCTACTACTCTTGTTACTCAGTGGCTAACAGTGACCACCTCATTTAAAGTCTCAGGGTGTCACTCTTTTGTGCATATGTATATAGGGATGGAGGTGTATCACTGGTGACTGCAGACCTTATATATTCTCATCACATATACCTGTGAACAGCACTATTCTTCTCTTTCTTATCTATAACACTCCGATGCAGTGACAACATAACATATAACCACCAATCAATACAGTTTGATTAAGGGGAGTAAAATTGGTAAGGCATTTTCGGGGAAAAAGGGTACCTATCAAGGAAGTCTGATAACTCAAATGTAAGCATAAGGCTTAGACAGCTAATTATCAGAAAATTCCCGGATCGTCTTAAAGGGTCACTAAAGGAACATAATTTTTTTAGCTAAATAGCTTCCTTTACTTACTGCAGTCCTGGTTTCATGTCCTCATTGTTCGTTTTTGCTTTGACGTAGCTGTAATCCTTCTCTGATCTCCACACTTCCTGCTTGTCTGGCTCCTTATGAAAAAACTCATGCGAGCTTCTCACTGTGGTCCATGATCAAGAAGGTGTGATTACTGTGTGTCTAAAACTCCTCAGAACCAATCAGATTAATTTTAAAAACAAACACTGCCCTGTGTTTGTTTTTTTTTGTTTTTTCTGTGTGTCTCTGTACTTCACAGAAACATGAAACTAGTTTAAAAACTAAACTAAACTGCAGGCACATTATATGATTGATTTGTATCTATTTTTAAAAGGAATCAGTTAACTATTATGCCTCTATACCCTGTAAACAGTCATTTCAGCAAAACATTTTTTTCCTTTACAGCTCCTTTAAGCTCTTCGTTTCGGATCCTTGGGGTCACCTGAAATCTATCCTAAGCTCCTAAGCAAATCTCGCCATTTGACCTGGATATTTTATAGATAGGCAACTCCTATCCTCATATTGATTAGTGGTTCCAAATTAATAACTACTGCAGTAGGGAACAGACACAAAACATACACTCCGCATCTTTCCAAATAACTGTTCACTCTCCTTTTTTATATTTAGTTTGGACTATTTTTACTGCAGCTGTCTCAGCAATATTTTGATAATGTTCTAGTTTATCCCTGAGGAGCTTCTGCCCACATTGCAGAAGAACAATCTTGCCCTCCTGATTTATGGTCTTATGCTCTAACGGATGAAAAGCTTTCAATACTTTTTATGCACTTTCCTATATGCAGTCAGCAAAATCAAACTACGTCTGCCTAAAGCTACTGCATCACACGCTTTAACGGGGACATCAAGGGTTTAATACCCTTAAACTTGCCATCCACGATTCTGCCAATCCTGCTTCGACAATTCCTGTGCTAAATCATCATAAGGAGCCTCGTCCAGCCAGGATCTCCACTCTTTGTTTTACGTTTAAACAAGTTGGGTTCCTATAGATGCCATGTATATAAATCTCCAACATTTTTGGCAAAATGCCAAATGGCAATATTTTGCACATAGACTCCCTAGTACTCCCTGGTCAATGTGCGAAATCCATTTTTTAAATAAACTTCTTGTTAAGAGATATATTTACTTGGCATCCTGCCGACTATGCCAAATCATGTTTTGCCTCAAAAACAGAGTGTTATTAACACTACTACAATAACTCAATAATACATGGATTAGGCTTAATAAATATTAAAGCAAAACATGATTAAATGAGTTCTGTTAGTATATTAAGAATTGTCAGGAATGCAAATCATATTTTAAATTGTATCGTAGCAAGAATAAAGCATCAATACATCACTGGATATTGTAGCATCACTAGTTGCCTAACGATTGGGAGACTTCAGCAATCAGCAAAGGGGAATCTAGGAAATCACTGCAAGGCACGTCTGCCACATCTTCAGTAAGTCCCAAAATCCCCCAAAAATTCCCTTCTTTTATATACATAATTTACATATTGTTATCTTCTGTCATGCACAGTACATTCTAATAATGCAACCATCATGTATAAATACTGTGCTTTAGTACATCCAGCGTGTGACTGGCTCATGACGTCATGCACAGTTGCTTGCCTTGATTGAATGCACATCTTGTGACTACGAGTAGGGATGAGCTGAACACCCCCAGGAGTTCGGTTTGCAGCAGAACTTGCAAACAGGCAAAAAATGTTTTCGAACACGCGAACACCGTTAAATTCTTTGGGACACAAACATGAAAAATCTTTATTACTTATTACATAAATGATCCAAAGGTTAATTTTACATAGTTGCCTAGAGTTCTTTAGTCAAGGAGACATGTACATGAAAAACACAAAGCAGTCAACTTATATCATGATATAGTTTTTATTTTTCTTTAACAATACTAAGCTATAGACAGGACTTACATAGGCCTATACTCTACTGGCAGATACAAACTTCAGAACGCTATTTACATTCAAAAAGGTAAATTTTGCACCTTTCTTGGCGCTGCTCGATTCCCCTTTAACTCCTGTACAAATTGTTAATTATGATTTTCAGAACTGGAGGGTCAACATTCAAGTCACATTATTTACATACACTGTAAAACAATGCCAGGAAACTAAGCCCCATATAAACACAGTACCCCATTGGAGACATTACCAGTGTCAACAGATTTTTCTCTTAATTTTTAACCTGTGCTAAAAAATATTGAATAGAAGCAAAATTCAAATCACAAACAATCAAAAGTTATCTTTCAGGTTTCTGACCTTAGTCTAATGATGTCAATTAGAGATGAACCAAAGACTCTATACTTGAAAAGTAAAGCATATTCTACCAGCTGTAGAGCACATGAAATGAGCATTCTTTATTGACACTGGCCTGGCATGAGGGAGACATGACGTGGTCTTCCCCCTGATAGAAGGTAGCAACACCTATTTCTATATTTTTCCTATATGTACTGGGGCATTAGTTTTCATTGCTGGTAGCACTTGCAAACTTCTTGTATATGAACTGCTTTAGTTAGTAAATCAGGACTCTGGGCAATGTATTTCTTTATAACATAGTAAATCTTTGTTTCATCCCCATCAAGACTTTTTAGTGGGGATAAAACTAATTTCATCCCCAGAGACTTTTTAGAGGGAATAAAACAATCATAGTTTTTTTAGAGGGAATAAAATAATCATGCACTTTCATATATACTAACTGACAAATAATTGTATGTCTTTCAGTAAATAATGCCACAAGAGGCCTAGCAGACCTCTCATAACATTGCATGATTTTTTTAAATAAATTTCCTGGCATTGTTTTATGACAGCTTTCATAAAACTCTAATTTCTCTCTCCCCCTCTTCTGCACACAAAAAAGGAAAATAAATTAAAACAGCCACAGATAAATGTGTGTTACAGACAGGGGTTGCGGTTACCCAGGAGGAAAATAGTACCCTTTATCTATACAAAGCACTTCTACCTGGAAATATTCTGCTAAGGTCTCCAAGCAGCCACCTGTGAGGCGAATAAACACAGGTAAGAACTATTCTATTGGGAGCACCCTCAGGCACAGGGAGGTAAGGTGACTTGGAAGTATCTCCATGTAAGAACCTTATCCATTTTGATGCAGCTTCCCCTGAGAAAAGACAAATTGAAGCAAGAAAATATGTTCTATCTTTGGACATTAAGGAAAGGAGCACCTCAATTATCCTGAAAAAGACAACAAGAGCCAATGTTCAACATCTATACATATGTGCTTTCCAGCTGCTCATACATCAGGCCCCAAAAATTAAAAAAAAATGTCTGCTACTGTGTTTGATTTGTCTAAATACTGCATTGTTTGAGACCGGTTTGTGCACTAAAACAATTTCAGACACCAATGTAAATGAAAGCCAACATATCTAAACATGTTCATGTTGGTTATATGTATCATTCAGACTTACTCCCCATTTCATTCTTCACATTGCACTAGAATCATGAAAGGAAAAAATATAAAATGATCGATTGCAATGGGGAAAGAAAAACTTCAGATGATTTTAGTTGTAAAGTCAGGTATGTCAGAAACTTGGTTCTTCGTTGAATTACAAGGTTTTCAAAATGGCCTTAAACAGATAAAAATTCGGCCTGTCCAGTGGGTAATTTCAATCAGTGTGTGCGCTATGCCGTTCAATAGATGTCAATTATTATTTGATTTCTCCTAAAGGAGCATGTTGGAAATTTTTCTGACGATCATTACTTCCAATGCCTGCACAGCAACCCTGCACATAGTGTGGTAAATATGTATATTTACATTTTATGTACATTATGGTGCATTTGTGCAAATTAGTGTAACCCCTTAGCAAAAAGTATGTGTTTTTAATCAATCTTAAAATTAAACAAATGGAGTGATGTGGTTTTTATCCACATCTTGTTTGAACTATGCTAATAACATATTAATGCTGCATAATCAATATTGTTATTTCTACAAAAATGGTGAATGATGTTAAAAAAAAAAACTTCTTTCCTTAAGACAGATGAGATAGATCACAAGAGGAGTGTTTAATTTCATGATCAAATCATCAATGAAGCTTTTGTTCCAGATGAGAGGAAGTGTTAAAAAAATAATACTTTTGTGAATTGATTTATTTTTCAGGGCGAACTCTCTGCGATTGCAAGGGAGAAACTAATCAAAGTGCCCTAGAATCTAGCTTGATCATTTGCATTTGATAAGTTTAGAAAATGAAGAGAATGACAGAAGGTGTTGTGGTGATTAGAAAACATATGCATACATTGTTCCATTCTTAAGATTTTTTTTTTTAGCAAGCTGCACAGAAAATCTGTGTAGCAGACCATGTCCATTGCAAAAGACCCCAAAGACATAGAAAGAGAACAATACAAAGAAAAGACACCATAGAAAAGTACACAGGTTCATGTGAATGCAGAACTTGGCGTGAAAGACAATTTTTTTTCTTCGTTTTTTGTTTTCTGTTATATACATGCATTCATCATGATGTGTTTTTTTCCCCATCATTTTACCTCTATCTATTTTACTTAACAATAATGAGAACAGTGGTACCTATCCTTTGCAGTAGATATTGATTTGTACCATCCATTGTTCCTCTTGGTCCATTTTGCTTTCGCAAAAGTCATTGAGTTGCAGTCCAACAAACAACAGCAGTTCAACCACTTTGGTTGCAAGAGAGACTTACAATATACTACTGCCACTCTAGCACCAAATTGGTAAATAGGTTTGCAAACAAAAATAAATAGTTCATGAATCTACCCAGTTCCTTCCACTTTTCCTTCCTCTATAACCTTCGCATCCTTTTAAAAAATGTGTTTCTACTATTCAATTGTGATAGTGGGGATAACTGGAGAGGTTGCGCCAGAGCTGTCATTTGCCCCCAGTGGCTTCCTTTTCCATTTTGCCACTGTATTGGCCAATAAAGGAACCATCCTCATTAAACTGGACATCCACGCTTCCACCATAGTCGGCCAAACTATCATCGCTTCCAAGTGGTTTAACATCTCCATTCAGGGAAGGTTGGCTGCTAGTAAATGGTTTCTCATCATTATCACTAGAAAGAGATGTAGGAAAGAAAATGTATTTTTAGTGTTTTGATTTTTAAGGTTAGAGTACTGTTCAGGTCAAAGGGGATTAAACCGAGTACTTGTACCTGTTGCATAATTATACTAAAAAGCATGCCCATTTTTTTCCTTCTATGTATGTTTTACTTTTATATGTGATAAGCAGATATCAATTTACCTTGCTATATGTTTAGCCCGAAATCAGAAAATAAATTATTTTTTGTTGTATCTCAAGGTAAACATACAAAAAAGCAATGTCCAAAATAACAAAACAATAACAAACTGTGTAACAAAATAATGTGGAAAACAGTCATTAAAGTAAATCTTATATTTTAGAAACTTAAAGTAATCAATACTGAAATCTAGTAAAGGGATTAGAAAAAAGGATGATGATAACATGTAGCAAATAAAAAACCATGAAAAAACTATCAGGCTTATTTAGGCACCTAAAAGTGTTTTTTTTTTTTTTTTTGCAAAGTATCTCATCAGCTGTCTACTTCAGTGAACATCAAAACAATAAAAATGATAAATTATTGATCAGTATGAGTTTATACTCATACATTTATCTTTTGTATTAATAAATTAGAATTATGTGAAGAATATACTAAAAACAATACTGTACAAATGAAATGGCATATAGGGGGCAATAGAGGGTTTAAAAGACATACGTAGGTATTAAATGAACAGAAACAAAGCAGTAGGCAGTATGCCTGTTTAACCACCTGTTTAAGACCCGGACCATTATGCAGGTTAAGGACCTTGCCCCTTTTTGCGATTCCGCACTGCGTCGCTTTAACTGAAAATTGCGCGATCGTGCGACGTGGCTCCCAAACAAAATTGGCGTCTTTTTCCCCCCACAAATAGAGCTTTCTTTTGGTGGAATTTGATCACCTCTGCGGTTTTTATATTTTGCGCTATAAACAAAAATAGAGCGTCAATTTAAAAAAAAGTGCAATATTTTTTACTTTTTGCTATAATAAAATATCCCCCAAAAATATATAAAAAAATAGTTTTTTCCTCAGTTTAGGTCGATACATATTCTACTTATTTTTGTTAAAAAAAATCACAATAAGCATTTATTGATTGGTTTCCACAAACGTTATAGCGTTTACAAAATAGGGGATAGTTTTATGGCATTATTATTAATAATTTATTTTTTTTACTAGTAATGGCGGTGATCAGCGATTTTTTTTCGTGACTGTGACATTATGGCGGACACTTTTGACACATTTTTGGGACCATTGTCATTTTCACAGTGAAAAGTGCTATAAAAATGCACTGATTACTGTGAAAATTACAATGGCAGTGAAGGGGTTAACCACCAGAGGGCGCTAAGGGGTTAAGTGTGCCCTAAGGGAGTGATTCTTACTGTAGGGGGGCGTGGCTGTAGGTGTGACGTCACTGATTGTCGTTCCCTATATCAGGGAACAGACGATCAGTGTCACTGCCACAGAGAAGAACGGGGAAGGTGTGTTTACACACACCCCTCCCCGTTGATCAGCTCCTGTGACCCGATCGCGGGACACCCGCGGCGATTGGGTCAGCGGGTCCCACGGGCGTGGTCACGGAGCTTCGGACTGGGTCGCGCGCGTGCTGGCGGCGCGTGCAACCCACGGCTGGGCTCTTAAAGGCGACGTACAGGTACGTGCCTGTGCCCAGCTGTGCCATTCTGCCGACGTATATCGGCGTTTGGCGGTCCTTATGTGGTTAAAACAGGCATGTCAAACTGGTGTTTTTGGCCCAAATGCTCCCCGTTCAATTTTATCTTAGCAGCCCTCAGCTAGTTTAAAGGATAAGTTCACGTTTTCCCCCCCAACAAAAAAAAAATGCACATCTTTTTGCAGGTAATATATGCATTCATTTATTTTGTTATTTGGAATCTGTAAAGCATTGCACCCTTGATCACGAGTGCAATGCATGACTCTTGCAGGTTGCCTGTGTAAGCTGTGAATTAAAAGTACAGGCAGTCCCCGAGTTACGAACGACTCCTACTTACGAACAGCCTCAAATGCCGGTCCTGGCATTTGTGGTCCTCTGGACGTCCGAGCACCTCTGGACACATCCCACACTGCAGTACTAGATGTACTAAATGACCAGAAGAGCCCCAGATAACATAGCAAGCGCCCGGAACATCCCACATCCATGCACAGGCAGAAGTTACACTTACAAATGCAGTGTTCTGACTTACAATCAAATTCCACTTACGAACAAAGTGTTCTTATTGTGTTCGTAACTCGGGGACTACCTGTATTATTTCAACAAAACCATGTATCATATATTAATAAAAGTGGCAACTATCAAAACGGTGGAAAAAAGGGAAAAAAAACAGTTCATATACAAAAAAATCCAAGGTGAAAAGTTCCAATGTCATCAGAGTAATTGTGGATGACAATATTGACTGTCCATATGAAACACATGGACAATCAATATTGTCATCCACAATTACTCTGATGACATTGGAACTTTTCACCTTGGATTTTTTTGTATATGAACTGTTTTTTTTCCCTTTTTTCCACCGTTTTGATAGTTGGCACTTTAGTCTAGTATGGACGTATTCACCGCTCAATTGATCCACCACCAAAGATGGGTAATTGCGCTTACCAGAATGTGTGGACTCAGATAAGCGATTCAAAAGGTCACACATCACCGTCTCAGCTCTTTACCACCACCCTTTGGTCAACTTCTGTATAACTGATCTTTTGCATTGGTTCTGAGCATGCGTGTTTGTACTTTGGACTTAAGTCCGATGGATTTCTGTACATGCGGCAGGACTTTGCACCATAGGACTCTTGTTGTCGAAGAGTTTGTCTGTTTTGCAGAGCGAACCTTTGTCCGATGAAAACTGTCCGTTTGTCCGATTTGTTGAAAAACCTGTTCATTTTGAAGTTTGTTGTCAAAAAGTCCTATCGTGTGTGTGGGGGCCTTTACAAGCAATGGACTGGATGTCACCCCAGATGATGTAAACAAAGTGCATCAGTCCATATCAACAGCGCCCTGCTAGTTA